>NW_012117154.1:772830-813307 GCF_000951035.1 Colobus angolensis palliatus
GGGGTTTCACTGTGGTCTCAATCTCCTGACCTCGTGATCCGCCCGCCTCAGCCTCCCAAAGTGCTGGGATTACAGGCGTGAACGACCGTACCTGGCCTAAATCTGCTTATGTTTTACTTCTTCTAGTTATCCAGTGAAAAATTTTTACCAAGTTCTTTCTTTAAGTTGAATTTTGGAAGCAAGAAATATTCTATGTCCCTTAAACGTGCTAAGTATTTTGTTTTTGGTTCCACTCCCCAACCCAAAGCCTTGAAGTCTAATGAAAACAAACACGATCATCTCCATTTTAAGCAATCTTAAGAATAAAATGAGTTCTCTTTGAATTCTGCTTAAAATGGAGATGACTGTGTTTGTTTCAATGTTAATGTTTAATGTTTAATTTACTGCTCCTAAAAAATTCCTAAGCAGACTTAAACAAAAATTCCTGTGAAGTAACTTAAATTCTAAGTTTAATTAACATTAATTATATTAATTTTTTGTATAGCCCAGATTCAAATGGAAATTTAATATTAAAAATTTAGGCCAAGTAAGGTGGTTCATGCCTGTAATCCAGCACTTTGGGAGGCTAAGGCAGGAGGATCACTTGAGCCCAGGAGTTCGAGACCAGCCTGCGCGGCATAGTGGGACTCCCTCTCTACAAATAAAAAAATTTTTTAAATGAGCCAGGCCTGGTGGTGTGCTGAGGAGGCTGAGGGCGGGACGATCACTTGGGCCTGGGAGGTGAAGGCTACAGTGAGCCATGCATGACTGAGCCACTGCACTCCAGCCTGAGTAACAGAGTGAGACCCTGTTTCAAAAAGAGAAAAAGAAATTTCAATCCACTAGTATATTTTTAAAAATTTACTTGACAAATATGTCCCACAAATAAATGAGACAACATAATTTGTGAGCTTTATCAATTAAACAACACAGTGGCACTCGAGGATGCTTCTGTTCCTATGTAATCATAACACTTTCCGTCAATCTCACGGGAACAGATCTCTGGGTCTCACTGATTGGCATATTCTAACACATCAGTAAAGCCGTTTCCTTCCTTAATCCCTGCAGCACAGGAAGAAAAAGTAGTGACATACCTCGGAAGTAAGCAGAGTAAATATTTTATGACTCAAAGGATTCTTTCATCATTCTTTCAGTGAGACACAGTATAGTACAGAAAATACAAAATTAACGTTTGTAGATAAAGTAGATATTCTTACAATATACAGGTTTATTCAACTCCTACCAGTGAAAGGAGGATAGGGAATTAGCCACCTGAGGCCGAGGAGCCAAGGGATTTAGAAACAGAAGATGGTTTAACAGAGAGGCAAGATCTGTCTCCACAATGGCGGATTCATCCTGCAGAGGAAGACAGGATACACCAGAATAACAGACACTCAGGAAAACCCGAGATCTCACCAAGAACTTCTCCCTCAGATTTCTGTCTAGACTTTCACCAGGAAGACATAAGATTTATGGCTCCAGATAGTACTAATACCTCGTCCAACATCACAAGCAGAGGCCTTCAACTGGGAGCATGACTACAAAGAGGGACCATTCACAGACTGGCAATAAACCCAGAAAGTTACACTGAAATCGTGTGCAGGGTGCCACCGTTTTGGGAGAAGAGCCGTAGCTTTTGTCTCATCATCAAGGAGGTGCCTGGCCTGGGAAAGGCCATGTTGTCAAGTGGGAGGAGGAAGAGGGGCAGCCCCGTGTGGTGTCCGTGCTCATCACAGAAGCCAGCAGAGACGCTGGGACCCACCCGCACTAGGAGGAGCGGACTTCTCTTCAGGGTGAGAAAAGAAAAGAGCTTTCCTTTGAGGAATGTGAATACTTTTACGTTATCCAGCCCAGAGACACTGAAATGAGACGGTTGTACTCATCTCTGGAAACTACCTGCTTTTGCCACCAGCAGCTAAGCTATAAATTACCTCAGTCACACCACATCTGAGACTAGAGCCCGCACCCTAGAGCTTAACAATGGAGAGCCAATCGCCCATCGATGTCATTTCTGTAAGCCAATGAGAATTCCTGACAAACAACTTTTATCACCCCACTCCCTGTCCCCCTTTCTTTGCCTTAACAACCTACTTGTAACACAGGTGAATGGAGTTCATATCCAAGGTCACTGGGTCGGTATCTTCTGCACAGCTGTCCTCTCTTTTGCTCATGTCAGCTCTTTATTATACTTTGTGCCTCAGCCTATTTGTTTTAGGTGGACAGAAGCGATGCAGCCAAGAACCACACCACTCAGAGCCTGCTTCGAGGGGGACAAGTCCATGCCCTGGAGGAGCTAAATCTGGAGAGAGGCCTGAAGCTGCCCATCTTCAACCTCAGCCCAAAGACCAGCCTGGGAACAAGCATTCCAAAGGCTCCTGGCCATCCTTGCTCGTCTCAGCTCTGCTGGCTCTCACAGCAGAAACCACTGGCAAGTTTGTTCAAAGGGGGGCAAAAGCAACCACAGTTTCTAACTTTGTATTCTCTTTTTCTCCTCATTCACTCTGTCACCCAGGCTGGAGTGCAGTGGCACCATCTGGGCTCACCGCAACCTCTGCCTCCTGGGTTCAAGCAATTCTCCTGCCTCAGCCTCCTGAGTGGCTGGGACTACAGGCGTGCACCACCATGCCCCGCTAATTTTTTGTATTGTTAGTAGGGTTTCACCAATGTTGGCCAGGCTGGTCTCAAACTCCTGACCTCAAGTGATCCACCCGTCTCAGCCTCCCAAAGTGCTGGGATTACAAGTGTGAGCCACCGTGCCCAGCCTAACCTTGTATTCTCTAAATGTAAAAGGCCACTACCAAACTATACAACTCTTTTTCTTATTTGTTTTCTGGAATAAAATGCCAAAACCATGATTGGGACTCTGGATTTGAAAATGGTGGCATCAAGTCAGCGATCCCCTCTTGGCTTCCTGGAAATCTCCCAAAGAACAAGAACCAAAACCACCAACTGCATTTTCGGCAAAGCAAGGAGACAGCTAAATACCATGAAATAGGTGAAAAGAGCTGTTAAAAGAAGTGAAGACTGAGCAGGGGGACATGTGATGAAAAATGGAAACAAGGCCCCCGGCTCTGCAAATGTGCTTCTTCTGGAAAGTAAGGGTACACCTGGGAACAGCTGAGACCACACCCAGAGAGGCATCCTGTCAACCCGCCCCATGCTGGAAGCAGTCGGTCTCTGCAGTGGTGGAGACAACGAGCCCCTCTGCAAGGTGCAAACGCCCTGCAGCTGGTTACTGCATGGGTTCATGCAAAGTAAAGATGAAAGAAACTCACACGTAAATCCTCTGGCTATTAGAACACTCCAACCAGCCTGTTCTGGGAATAAATTCATCTCCTGCAAGGAGAGGTTAAAAGGAATCAGCAGAGGAGCACATGACATCTAATGGATTAAAAAATGAGAGTGGGAAGGGAAAGGAAGGAGGCGAAGTGAGGAAGGAGAGAAATACCAGCGGCGGATGAATACAAAAGCCAGATCAGGTCACTATTCTACTTAGATTTTTAAGCAGCTCGCTGTCTCATGCACACAGTAAGCGCCACAGCGGCCTAAGGGGACCCACCCTCTCCTTACCTGACAGCCCTCATGTGGGGCCCTCTGCTCCCTCACTCCTGCCCTCGCCCCCTTGCCACTCCTTTCAGAGGCCTGCACATTCCAGCCTTAGGCACCTGCCCATGCTCCTTGCTCCACCTCCTTGTTCTTCTCAGATACCTGCAGGGCTCGGTTCCATGAGCCCACATTTAAAACTGTACTACTCCCTAAAACTGTACTACTCCCTCCCTGGCACTCATTAGCCCTCCTCCCTGAGTGCACTGTGTGACACACCTTCCAAAATACGACAAAAGTGCCTCCCTATTTTATTTATTGTCTGTCTCCTGCCCCTGAACATAAACTCCACCAGGGCAGAGTGATTGGCAACAGTATGCATTCAAAGAACACTTACTAAATGAATAAACGATCATTCACCAGAAAAAAAATCCATACCATCAAGCAGATGAAAATGGTGAATGTGCATTTCACCAGGAATTTTTAAAGTCCAAAGAGACAGTTGCTTCTATAAAGGATGAACACAAAACAGAGCTATAAGAGCTCAGGGAAGAAATGGTGAGGCAAAAGGGAGAGATAAAAATAGAGGAAAACTCAGAAGGGGAAGGAAAAAATCAAACCACCATAGAAAATAAAGTTAAAAGGGTCTAAGGATATACGCAGGGCAGAAATGACAAAATCCAAATAAATTAAATGAAAATTTAAGAAAGAATTCAAAAAGAACCACAAAGACAGAGATAAAATTGGAGACGGGTGACAAGCACACATCTGTGCCTAATTAAGTTCCAAATAAGAAAACTGAAATAACGAAGCAGAACAAATATTTACTGTGATAATTAAAAAAACACTCAAGGGCAAAGGAATTAGGAGCACTCAATGAAAATACTCTGTAGCAAAAGTGTTCTTATTAAAAAAAATATCCTTTAGGAGTCAGGAAAAAAGATCAAGTCACTCATAAGAGGAAAAGAAACCATATTTCTCCATACCAAAATGGAATTCAAAATGCAAGTAGAATGATACAACAATGCTCAAGGAAATGAAGTGTGACCCTAGAATTTATACTCACCTAATCTGTCATTCCAATGTAACTGAAAGTTTTAAATGTGCAAAAATAAAAAAATCCAACCAAACTAAAAAAACACATATACCAAGCAATACTATATAAAAGTCCTTCTTGAGGAATGTACTAAATAGTAAACTATAGCTATCCACAAGATGGCTAGAAAAACTATGTCAAAAGAAGCAACTGTGAGGATTAACTCCATTTAATTGTAAGAAGAAGACTGAGATATGTGATGATTATAATAAAAGAAGAGAATGTAAAATATAAGTCCTGACAATGTAGAATGCAACTGACACTAGTTGGGAGACTAAGAGAACTAGAATCTAGGAAGTAATATAATGTACATGGCTTCCCCATCTTTGACAGTTGGGATTTAAAAATGTATTATTCAAACCATACTTCCATACTTTTTTTTTTTTTTTTAAAGACAGGGTCTTATTGTCGACCAGGCTGGAGTGCAGTAGTGTGATCATAGCTCACGGCAACCTCCACCTCCCAGGCTCCACTGATCCTCCTGCCTCAGCCTCCTGAATGGCTGGGACTACAGGCGCACACCACCACACCCAGCTAATTTTTGTATTTTTTGTAGAGATGGGGTTTTGCCATGTTGCCCAGGCTAGTCTTGAACTCTTGGGCTCAAGCAATCCTGCCGTGGCCTTCCAAAGTGCTGGGATTACAGGTGTGAGTCAGTCGCACCTGGTCTACACTTTTCAGTATGGTAGCCGTGAGCCATATGTGACTATGGAAACTTAAACTTACATTAATAGTTAAAATTCAGGTCCTTCCATTTCAAGTGTTTAATAGCCACACTATGGCCAGTGGCCATCATAAGGGACAGAGCAGATAAGTACATTCACATCATCACAGAGAGCTCTACTGGTCAGTGCTGATTTAAAATTAATAAACCAAATAATGTCGTACAAATAAACTTAACAGAAGTAAACAACAACGAATACTGTAAGTGACTAAGATCAGGTAGTAGAGGGAAGAAAGGGAAAGGAAAGAGGAAATATGCTAATTTACCATTGTTCACAGTAGGAAATTAATAAATAATGTCTAAAATGTGAAGATTCAGGGACAATAAGAAGTTGCAAGGGTAACAGTTAGAACAACAGAAAATCATACAAACATAAAGCAAACAACAGAGACTATAGAGAGAAAGATGTTTCAAAAGCTACTTACAAACACATTCCCCCCCAACCAAGTAGGAATGACAGAACTAATGCCAAACATATGCCACATTAACAAATGAGCCAAATTAATGCCTATTCAAAACCAGACATTAATATTATATTACAAGGCAAAACTCAATTTTATGTTGTATGACAGAGAAGCACCTAAAATGGCAGGGGTGGAGGGTGGATTTGGAAAGGATAAAAAAGAAAGGATAAGCAAAGGCAAAGAAAGAAGGCATGGATTGTCATCTTAATATCAGACGATGCTGAATTCAGAGAATGAAGGATTAAACAAGACAAAGGGTACTTTACAATTCTAAAGGAGCACTCGCAATGAAGACTTGTGAGGCCGGGTGTGGTGGCTCATGCTTGCAATTCTAGCACTTTGGGAGGCCGAGACAGGAGGATTGTTTGAGCCCAGGAGTTCAAGACCAACCTGGGCAGCATAGCGAGATCCTGTCTCTAAAACAAGAAAAAGACATGTGGTATTATTATATTATTATCGGATCAAAAAGTGTCAACATTTGTAAAGCAAAAACTACAGGGAATAGATTTAAGGAGAAACTGAGTAAAAGAAATTCGTTGTGGGAGATGTTAATTTACAGATCATGACCAATAGAGTAGACAGAAAGAAACGAGGATACAGAAGACCTACGTTACGTATCAACAGGGTATAATGAACTTCCACACACAGATCTCTACACCCTGAAAACAGAGCATACGTTCTCTTTAATGTCCATGATATACTTTTAAAAACTGGCCAAATTGATCCCTTAATAAGTCCAACAGGTCTTTCTTCAGGGCAGGGGGAAGAAATGCAAATTATTAAATAATCTAATCAAAAAGAAAAACACAAATATCCAAAGTAAGAATTAACAGGCAACTACTAGAAAAATGGAGGTAATTAAAAGATAATATTCAACTTATTCAACTATATGTAAGTAAATTTGAAAAGCGAAGTGAATTATTTTTCTGGGAAAATATAATTTATCCAAAATCACTCCAAGGGAGACATGAAATCCAAGCAAATCAATCATCATAGAAAAAATAAAGTTCTAAATAAGGTCCCCAAACCTGACAGCTTCACAGGAGATCATTCCCTGAATTTCCCTGTGTAAAGAACAGAAAATCCCAATATAAAACTATTAGAAAGCAAGAAACTTTAAAAAAAAAAAAGCAAACATAACAATGACAGCAAAATAAGACAAAAATCTACACACTCAGAGAGACAGTGAGAGAGAAAGACAGGAGAAGAGAGAAAACTAGACTATTCTCATTTGTAAATACCAGTGCAAAGGTCCTAAATAAAATATTAGCGAATGCAATCCAGTAGCAACTTAAAGCAACACTATACATAACCAAGTAGAATTTAGTCAAGTAATATAAGCATAGTTTAATAAAGAGAAAGCTAGTAGTACAATTCATATTAATAGCTATTAAGAGAAAAATTATAGTCATCTCCATAGATGCTGAAAAGGCATTTGATAAAATTTATGCATTCCTCATAAAATTCTTAGTAAAATAAGAGAAGGATACTTCCTTAAAACGACCAAACATATCTACCTTACCCAAAAGCCAGCATCAAACTTAATGAGAAAACAAGATATCATCCATTTAAGTCAGGAATAAAAGAAGGATGTTCACTATCCTTCGATTAACGTTCTGCAAGTACTAGTTAATACAATAAAACTAGAGAAAGAAGTAATTCAAAGGGATAAGGTAAAATGATCACTATTTGCACATGAGTGTATACCTAAAGAAACCCAAGGGAATCCACTGAAAAACTACTATCAAAATGAAGAGAATTTCAGAAAAGATGGCAGCTGGGTACAAAATTAACATAGAGAAACCAATAAGTATCACATATAAACCAAAAACTAGCGAGAAGATACAATAGAAGGAATGGCCTTATTTTCAAAAGGAAAAAAAGTTAAAATATTATAAGTCAATTTAACAGGAAATGTCTAAAACTCCCAGATGACAAAACTTAAAATATGCCTGAAAGCCACAAAAGAAAATCTGAAGAAATGGCAAACCATGCCGGACTTTGAGTAGGAAAGATTTAACAGCCTTAAAAAGTCTGCTTTCCCAGAAGTAGGTTTATAAAGGCAACCTCTTCTTAAAGAAAATACTACCACAATTGTTTTTCTTTTTGAGGGGGAGATGGTGGGAGTGGGAGGGATACACTAGACAAGCTGATTCTGAAGTTTATATGCAATGATAAATCTGAAAAGAAGAAAATCGGAGAAGCTAGCACACTGAGGTATTACGATGCTACTATAATTTACAAAGTGTGGTACAGGACACATGTTCAGGCTGAAAGATCAATGGAACAGAAAGTCCAGAAATAGATCCAGATAATATAGGAAGCTAATATTTGATAAAGGTAGAATTTAAAATCCATAGGGAAGAGAGGGAATATTCAATAAGTGATATCGGAAAACTGGCCAGAGAATTCGACCAAAAAAAATTAAGTTGGGCCAGGCGCAGTGGCTCGTGCCTGTAATCCCAACACTTTGGGAGGCCAAGGTGGGCAGATCACCTGAGATCAGGAGTTCGAGACCAACCTGGCCAACATGGTGAAACACCATCTCCACTAAAAATACAAAAATTAGCCAGGCATGGTGGTGCATGCCTATAGTCCCAGCTACTCGGAAGGCTGAGGCAGGAGAATCGTTTGAACCCAGGAGATGGAGGTTGCAGCGAGCTGAGATTGCGCGACTGCACTCCAGCCTGGGTGATAGAGTAAGACTCTGTCTTAAAAAAAAAAAAAAAAATTAAGTTGGACCATACTGAAACTTTTTGTGTATGACAAATGTAGCAAATACTTAACTGTAAAAACTGAAATAATAAAAATTTTGGACAAAACTATAGAGAATAATTTTATCATATCAAAGTGGGAAAGGCCTTTCTATGAATGACTCAAAACTCTGAATAAATATGACTACAAATATGACTATGAACAATATTGCTATATAAATGATATACTGGGTAAAATATCTACAACTTAATATAACAAATTAGCAAAGGGTTGATTTCCCTAATATTTTAAGAACACCTAAAAGAAATCAATGAAAGGCCAGGCACGGTGGTTCACGCCTGTAATCCCAGCACTTTGGGGGCTGAGGTGGTTGGAGGTGAGGAGTTCAAGACCAGCCTGGCCAAGATGGTGAAACCTCACCTCTACCAAAAATATAAAAATTAGCCAGGTGTGGTGGTACATGCCTGTAATCTCAGCTACTTGGGAGGCTGAGGCAGAAGAATCGCCTGGACCTGGGAGGCGAATGTTGCAGTGAGCCGAGATCACGCCACTGCACTCCAGCCTGGGCGACAGAGCAAGACTCCATCTCAAAAAAAAAAAAAAAAAAAAGAAATCAATGACAAAGATAAATCACTCAGAAGAAAAATGAAAAATAATGGGCAAATGATCTGAACAAAGAGCTCACAGAAAAGGGAATGCAGATTGTTCCTAAACACAGAAAAATATGCTCAATCTCAACAAAAATATGATAAATAGCAATTAAAACAAAGATTTAAAAATGTCATTACATTGTGTTGCCAGAGAGGAGGCAACAAGCCTTCTCTGCATTGTTGGGGATAACCTAAAATGTTGCAACCTCATGCTGGCTATTTGGCAAGACCAAAAACATTTTAGGAACACATGGGCCCAGCAGATACATGTGCAGATGTGAGATGACTTATGAACATAGTTATTCATTGCAACACTGTTTGTAAATAACAAAAGATGTCGACAAACTAAATTCCAACAATAGGAAAATTGTGAGTTTTCTTTCCACAATGTCGTGGAGATCATTTACATTAGTACACATGGGGGTGCAGGGCTAGTTTCCTTATCTTAAGAACTCACTCCTTATTGCATATGAATCAGCATGTGCAGTCTATGCCCCTCACTCCCATACATTCTTTTTCTTTATTTTTTTAATTTAAAAGCTGTATATTGCACCATTTGTGAAAAAGGGGGAGAAAAAGCACATTTGTACATATTTACTTGTAGATGCGTACAGTATCTTTGGAAGGAATCACAAGAAGTTGATAGCTGTGGCTGCCCCACAGGAGAAGCCCTTGCTGAATAGGGTGGGCGAGGCAGGGGGGTATCTATCTTGGAATTCATGAATGTTGAACCCTATGAATTGATTACCTATTATAATGAATCCATTTTGAAATAAAACAAAATCTCAGAGTGGGTAGCCTTTAGACCTTAATGTACAAAGTTCTAAGCCTCTTAACTTTTGATAACCCACGAGCATAATAGTCTCGCCTTAGGAAAAGACCTGAAGATTTTGTGTTAAGAAGTCACATTTCTTCCTTTTTCAGGCCGGCTGGGAAGATGGCGGACATTCAGACTGAGCGTGCCTACCAAAAGCAGCCGACCATCTTTCAAAACAAAAAGAGGGTCCTGCTGGGAGAAACTGGCAAGGAGAAGCTCCCGCGGTACTACAAGAACATCGGTCTGGGCTTCAAGACACCCAAAGAGGCTATTGAGGGCACTTACATTGACAAGAAATGCCCCTTCACTGGTAATGTCTCCATTCGAGGGCGGATCCTCTCTGGTGTGGTGACCAAGATGAAGATGCAGAGGACCATTGTCATCCGCCGAGACTACCTCCACTACATCCGCAAGTACAACCGCTTCGAGAAGCACCACAAGAACATGTCTGTGCACCTGTCCCCCTGCTTCAGGGACGTCCAGATCGGTGACATCGTCACAGTGGGCGAGTGTCGGCCCCTGAGCAAGACAGTGCGCTTCAACGTGCTCAAGGTCACCAAGGCTGCCGGCACCAAGAAGCAGTTCCAGAAGTTCTGAGGCTGGACATTGGCCTGCTCCCCACAATGTAATAAAGTTATTTTCTCATTCCCAGGCCAAAAAAAAAAAAAAGAAGTCACATTTCTTTGGGTTATTTCTTATTTTGGACTTGAACACAACTGCTAGAGAAGTAAAAGCCTCTTAATGCCTGAGTCATTCTCTCTGCAATGCTTTTCATAAATGGTCCTGGCAGTGTGATGCACCGTGACAGCCCATCTTCGTTCCCCACAGTCGTGTGCATATATCTAAACAAGGCCTTCCCTCCTAAACCACCTGAGATTCTTTCATCTCATTTAATCTAAAGATCCGGTACACCTATAGTGAAATGCCTTTTTATTCACCAATGAGGACCAAATGTACTTCGCAGTTAACTGACATGAAAACAAAACACCAAGGAAGTTATTGAGCTAGGTGGGAAAACATGAGTGAGACAACTGCTTGTTGAAACACTCTACCCTTTCTTAGCAGCACCGAGAGGCCCATTATGATTAGAAAGCGGAAATCAGAAACATTTAAGAGATTTCAATTTGTTAGGTATCCCCATCTCCACTATTTGATATAACTGTTTTCCATCTTGTTTGAAAAACAGGATAAACAATCCCCAGATAGTTCTCCACATGGTAAGTAATGGCCAATATTATGTAGTATTTATTTAAGTACATGGCTTACGTACCTGTGCTGCCAATACAGAGTTCCACGTACAAAAACAAACAAACAAAAAAACTAAGACAATGCCACTCAGCCACCCCATTCCTAGATTTTAAAACCCAAGTGAAATGAAAGCTATGTTCACACAAAAATCATGCACAAGTGCTTCTGGCAGCTTTATTCATAATCACCCAAACGTCTTCTACAGGTGAATGGATGATCGAACTGTGATACACCTATGCAAGGGCAGATAACTCGGCTATCAAAACGAATGAACTATTAACACACAACTTGGATGAATCCGAACGAAATGCATTAGGCTAATGATAAAGCCACATTCAAAGGCTACAAAACACATAATCATATTTATGCCATTTATGTGACATTCTGGAAAAAGCAAACTATAGGGATGGAAAACAGAGGCTACAAAGGAACATGAGGGAATTTGAGGGGTGTCAGATTTGTTCCTATCTTGAATTGTGGATGGCTACAGTCTCAAGGAACTCTACACTGAAAAGAGTCATCTACTGTTTGCAATTATACCTGTTTCTAAAAAACACAGAAATTATCATGAGTAGAAGGAAATACTTATATTACTTTCTGGACAATTGAGTCATATTCTAAAATTGATTAACATTTAAGTAAAATCTACAAAAGTCAGTTCACTAGCAATGAAACTGTAACAAAGTAACAAGATGTCAATTTACATGGCTCACGTACATGTGCTGCCAACATAGAGAAATAATACCATCATTTGACAAATTGTTTGGCATGCTTGCTGTGTCAGACACTGTTTTAGGCACTTGGACACTGCAGGGAATACAACAGGTGAAGCCCATGCTCTGGGGGCTTTAGTATCACATTCTGGGGCAGAACCAACATGGTGAAACATAGCTGGTTCCTTCTAAGTATGGCATAGTATCCACACAGGCATCAATACCAAGTAAAATGGGCTGGCAAAAAGCATGCTGTCCAATAGTGTGATGTGAAACTTCAAGATCTGAAACTTCTAGCTCTGAAAGTTTCTTGAGAGCCTGGAAAAGAAACTGAAACCACTGAATAAAAGTTTAGAAGGGAAAAATACTATTCACAAAAAGTAAACATTAATAAATGTAAGTATATGCAGGGTCTTGAGCAGCAGAGTATTAAATTCTAATCGTGGTGTGCTGTGTGGGTTCAGGAGTTAGATAGTACATATTAGTCAAATTATGTTAATACAGACTACCTGATTTCAGATTTCAATATAGATTGAGCATTCTCTAGTCTGAAAATCTGAAATCTGCAATGTTCCAAAGTCCAAAGCTTTCTGGGCGCTGACATGACATTCAAAGAAGACCCTCACTGGAGCATTTCGGATTCTGGATTTTTGGATTAGGGATGCTCAACCATTAAGTATCTACAAATACTCCAAATCTGAAAAAATTCCCAAATCCAAAACACCTCTAGTCCCAAGCATTTCGGATAAGGACTGTTCAAGAAATAACATTCAAACTTGTAGGTTTACAAAGTTGACACTGGTTTGGAACTATTGGCATAAGTGCATGTAAAGACTCCAGACTATAAACCAAACATTTAGGAGGGCTCCAATTACAAAGGAGCCTGGAGTTGGCATAATTATAGGCCAAAGTAATGACCGTGGAACACAGGCAGTCCGCCAAAGAAAACGCTCTGTAGAGTCAGCCCACACTTACATAATGAACAACCCAAAGAGCCATCAGACTGAAATCCCAGTCAGAGTGAAATCATGTATGAATGACAATAGTGCAGTGTTCAGTCCAAGCCAGGATGCAGGCAAACCTCAGAGTAGAGGACAAGAGATGAGTCTAGCAGCAAATGAGGCTGACAGCCTAAAGGGCCCTAGTTAGAAAGCAAGAGCACAGCTAGGTGGGGTGGCTTGCACCATACTCCCAACCCACGTTGGGAGGCTAGGATGGGAGGATCACCTGAAACCAGGAGTTTAAGACTGCAATGAGCTATGATTGTGCCACTGTGCTCCAGCCTGCGTTAACAGTGCGACACCCCATCTCTAAAATAAATAAGTAAAGAAAGCGCTCAGGCTGGGTGAAGTGGCTCACACCTGTAAGCCAGCACTTTGGGAGGCTGAGACAGGCAAATCACCTGAGGTCAGGAGTTCAAGACCAGCCTGGCCAACATGGTAAAACCCCATCTCTACTAAAAATACAAAAATTGGCCAGGCATGGTGGCAGGCACCTGTAATCCCAGCTACTTGGGAGGCTGAGGCAGGAGAATCGCTTGAACCCAGGAGGCAGAGGCTGCAGTGAGCCGAGACATTGCATTCTGCCTGGGTGACAAGAGCGAAACTCCGTCTAGGGGAAAAATAAAAAAGAAAAGAAAAGAAAAAAAGAGCTCAGCAAAAAAACCACTGTAGGGCAGATCATATGTTAATGAAGCAGTACGGAACAGGGTCTTTGCTTCAGGTTACTCCAGGGTGGGCTCTGGGGACAGATCACCTAAGGCTGCCCTATGAGACTACTGTGAGATGCAGAGAATGTCATATGGTTAATTCTGGGCATTGTTCATGGGGCAGTAGAGGAGAAGGGGCAGAAGACATTATTTTGTATTAGTTGCATTTTCTTAGAAAGTAAAAACATATATTTTCAATTTACAAAACAGTTTTTTAAAATCTGAAACATACGGTCAAACTATCATGACTGTATTTTTTTTAGATTAGAAAAAGCTTATTTTTTTTCCTGATGATTAATGATGAATGGGATTTCTGCCCATCGGCTCCTAATTTTCCATCGACAGGACTGCTGCTCCTTTCCCAAAGACGAAGATTTGGGTTTTAGAGAAATTATCTTAAGTAATTCTTTCTGATAAAACAAAAGAAGAGCTAATTTTGGGCTGACATGATGCCTGGCATGTAACAGTAAAACCATAAACATAAATAAGACACTGTCATGGGGAAACGCTAGTGAGGAGGAAGGGAACTCGGCCATCACTGCAAAGCACGTGAGCCAATGCTACCTGCCACCAGAGACCTGCCCAGCAGATCAGAGGACACACAGCAGGTATAACCCTCACAGCTACCCAGAGGTCAATTCTGTCAGAGCATCAGTAATCCAGGGTCAGGACAGCTTGCTCCTATCAGAAGCAGAAGAGCCATAATCTCATGTTGTCCTTCCCAGCTTAAGTTCCCAGGACAAGTAGGACAACAGGGAAGGTCTCTAGAGCTCACCAACTTTTGCTGAGACTGCTAGTCTAAGAGCCCCAGCTGAGTAAATTCTCAAGGAGGAAAATGGCAGAAAGTATCCAACGACAGTCAGTAAACTGGTGGGTACCTTTTTGGCTTCAATGCTCCGGTAAATAAAGGCAAAATATTTAAAGCCTCATTCTATGCACTGCAATTTTTTTTTTTTTTTTTTTTTGAGAGAGAGACAGGAGTGCAGTGGCACAATCTCAGCTCACTGTAACCTCTGCCTCCCAGGTTCAACCGATTCTCCTGACTCAGCCTCCTGAGTAGCTCGGATTACAGGTGCCTGCCACCACACTAGGCTAATTTTGTATTTTTAGTAGAGACAGGGTTTCTTCATGTTGGTCAGGATGGTCTTGAACTCCTGACCTCAGGTGATCCGACTGTCTCAGCCTCTCAAAGTGCTAGGATTACAGGCATGAGCCACCGTGCCCAGCCCTAGGCACTGCATTATATCTGAAAGCTGACAGAACTTATAAGTTTCAACATAGGACCAAATTAAATAGGTTGGCATGAAAAAACTTCAACCTTGTTGCCTCTCGCTGGTCACGACATCCTATAACTAATACTTTACAAGAGAACCACTGGCCCTAGGCTTGTGAAGACACCTCAGCAGCCACTTTGGGGTGTGAGGAAGAGTCAGGGAAGGCAGGGAGAAAACAGATATTCTCACTTAAACTAGAACAGCTCTGCTTTTATCTGTTTATAAAATAAAGTATTTTAATATGTATTATTAAAATTGACATATTAGAATTTTATGTAAGACTTCATTTAATAAAAGGGTTTCACTGCTTTTTTGGAAAATCTTTATCCTAAACAATGTTCATTTTATTGACCTATTTACATGAGGAAACAACCATTTTAACTTACCAGATGAAAGGTAAAATATATTTTCTATCACCTTGGGAAAGGCACTATTTCTCTGAGCCTGGATTTTTTTTCTGCCAACAAGTGACAGCACAAGCTCTCCATTACAGACAATAAAAAGCCCAGGCAGTATTTTCATGGCTGCTCGCCATATAAACATGTCCATAAAGTGTTCTTGTAGATAAGTTAGAGGACAATAAGAAGTATTTTACAAAAATTCCATCTTTACATATTTGTGTTTGTATGAAAAATATCCAGGACATACTTTTTTCTTTTATTCGTGGTAATAAATTTAAGTTTTACCATTTTATAATTTAAAAATGTAAATATGGAGTTGGGGCATGATGGTTGGGAGGCTGAGACCAGAAGATCACTTGAGCCCACGGGTTTGAGACCAGCCTGGGCAACATGCGGAAATCCCGTCTCTACAACTAAAAAAAAAGCCAAGCGTGGTAGCACACACCTGTAATCCCAGCTACTCGGGAGGCTGAGGCAGGAGAATCGCTTGAGCCTGGGAGGTGGAGGCTGCAGTGAGCAGAGATTGTACCACTGCACTCCAGCCTGGGTGACAGGATGAAGCTCTGTCTCAAAAAAACAAAAAAAAAAAGCAAATATATGTAAAAAGAGGAAGTGCAGTTTCCCAAAATGAAGTCTGTAAATAACTGATCTAGAAAATGCTCTGGAAAAAAATAAAAAAAGGATCAGGTTCTGAGGTCAACTGACCTCTCCCTGAGCTCTGGACAGCCAACAGGCAAGGTTTTCCTCTGAGTTTCGGCCATAGGGGCTTCTCGTGGGCGAGCCCCTGTCCGCAGGTGACGAGTGGACCAGGCACTTCCGAAGCGTCTGGCCTGTGTGCTCTCGGAGACGGGACGCAGGTCAGCCCACCTGGCCTATGGCTAACAAGTCAGTCTGTTTTCTGAACATAAGCTGAAATCTAGAAAAGTAACTGGTTGGGGTGGGGGTGTAGCCACATGCAGTAAAAGCACTGCCTGTCTGTATAACAACAACCTGATGGAAAAAGAAACGCGTGAAATGGGGAGCATTACGACGTCACAAACTCCAGTGTGGTTGAAATGAAAGCGGAAAACAAATGGCAAACTGGCTTCCCCTTCCAGCTTTTCACAACCCTGCCTTGCTCATGGTCAGCCCAGAGCAAGGGCGGAAGAGAGGACTGGAAGGGAGGGAAAGGAGTGGGGAGCGAGGGCACCAGAGGCGTGGGAGGTTGGGGACAAAGGGACAGCAAGGGCAATGGCAGTCACGACTTCCCAGGACAGGGGACGGCTGGTACCGGCGGAAAGTCCGCGTTAGCTGGATTGGAAACCGAGTCCAGACAGAACAGATGGGCTCTGTTGCCTCCGGGTGGGGCACCAAGCGGAGAGCGGGGCCACGGGGCAGGGGACAGTGAAGCACCGTGCAGCGCCCACCAGCCTGCAGCGCCCACGAGCCTGCGCTGCGCTGCACATGGTACCCGGGGCTCCAGCTGGCCAGTGTGTGGAGATGAGACCCTCGCCAAGAGACTAAGCGGCCACAGCAGGGTTGCTCACATACCCCTATATCGTTCACACTAGGAGGTTAACTGCCGTGAGATCTGCCTGCAGTCAGACAGAAACCTGTTATAGCTAAACGTTGCCCAGCGACTTCAGTGAGTGCCACTGACCCGGGCGCCTCCGCCCCGGGGTCCGGCAGCAGCACCGATTGCGCAGGAGGCGCCCTGCAAGCATCCTTTCCTGATCGGTGCTGCGGTTCCCAGGCGGTTGCAACTGGCTCACAGAGACTGCGCACGCAAAGCGTCTCCATGCCCTGCAATTCACCTTTCGACATACAGAGCCGCATTCCAACTTTTAGTGATAAAACCCGGCGCCAAAACGAACACGCGATGTTACGTGTGTTACCTCTGCGCATGCGCCGGGCATTCCCTGCACTCCCGAAGCTGATGAAAGCGCGGTGGGGACCCCAGGCTTCCGTGCTTTCGCTTTCCCAGAAACTATGTGTCCTCAGTCTACATATTGTTACCTGGAAAATAAAGTTTTCTCCTTTTTCCTTCCTTTGTTAACAGGCAGAAGGTGTAGGCTGCAGGTTTCGGGCCTAAGAGAGAGCATGGCTGGAGACACAGCATAGACTCCTAGATGACATAACGGAGATGAGCGTCTGCGTCGGGGACTCGGCATTAGGAGGAGGCAGAGGAAAAGCCCACCACCGTGGCTGAGGGAGATCTGGCAAGCAGCTTGCAGGGGATGAAGGGTGTGCGAAACAGGCTGAGACCTGTCCAGTGCCGAAACACGCCGCTGTGGTCAAGCAGGCTTTACCACTGCTCAGGCCCAGGCTCGTACAAGATTTGCGGCAACAAACACCAAGTGGAGAACTGCATGAACACATTTTATCGCATCCCAGTTTTCAGACAATCTCGGATAATTCTGAAAATGCTTCTTATGCATTACATAAGAGTTTAGGTTATGATTTAGCAGACAAGCTTTTTCAGGAGGATGAGGTTATTAGCGGAAAAAGAGCGCTACTTAAAGTTTGGATGACTGTATTCCTAAAAGGTTCATACCTCTCCAAATTATCTTAAGATCTCTCCTAGCAAAGATTTAAATTTTTATATCCCGAGTCCTTACAACAAGCATTCACTACAACTGATCATTCATTTACTAAGAATCCAGCAGGTTAAAGTAGAATACTTAAGCTTAAAAAAAAAACCTAGCATTTTAGCTTTGCAATTTTTCTTCATAATAATGAACTCTTATATATAGGGTTCTCCTTTTCTTTTCACAAGAAATTATGGGCATGCCAAATTCAGGTAGTACTGAGGTTCTTAAGGTAACAGTAACAGTACTCAGTCCACAGTGTATAAATTTCTTCTCATTGTAACCTGGCTATGCTGGGGCGTAAATCTCTTATTTACGTTTTTCACAACCATAATATTTAACAATGTCATTTTCATGAGTACATGTGCCAGAATTTAAGAATGTAAAACAGTCTGAATTTGTAAAAACAAATGCATTAAATTTATACTACAGAAAGATTTACTGCAGGATTTTTCTAACCAGTAAGCTCCCCTACGGCGTTCCAAGACATAAAGTAATTTACAATGCATTTGAGTCCAACTTTTTGATCAAGAACACATCTACTGCACTAAACAAAGGAGTTGCAGCAATACCAAAATCACCCTCGGCTCTCAGGGCCAAAAACGCTGTCTGCTCTGTATGTTCTCCTTGGTCACTGACTCTCCTTCCTCCAAGTAGACATAGACAGTGGGCACATATTGGACAATCGGTGAAGCATCTGACAAGCACTCATTATGCCATTTGGAGGGTGTACTAATGTAACTAGCGTTGTGGCACACAAAGGGCAGTTCTAAGGGTGAACAGACCTTGGAGCGTGGAAAAAAACTTGACAGTGCCACCACCTATTACTGCGGTCCCTACAAGGTGTTGGAAGCTAGGATAAGTGTCTTAAAACATGATCTCATTTAATTTTCAAAATACAGCCTTTGAGTAGTATCATCTCTATCCTACAGATGAGAATTAAGACCCGGAGAAGGCACACAGAATCCTAGATTTAGGAATAAAAAGGCGCAACTTCAAATATTTGCTCTCACCTGAACCACAAAATGGGGAAAACACCACCTCTTAACAGTGTATGGAAGGATTAAAGCACTCTGGGAGCTGGAAAAGGCTGTCCTAGTCTACCTAATTATAAAACAGTGTTAGTTAGGTATTTCCATGGGAAATTTAATCTTTCACTGCAAGTATGGAATTAGGGAATTTTTAACACAATTCCTGATTATCTCATACCATACATGGGTCTTTGGAAAGAGAAGTCAAGTTTTTAAGCCAGGCGTGGTGGCTCATGCCTATAATCCCAACACTTTGTCAGGCCAAGGCAGGAGGATTCCTTGAGGCCAGGAGTTTGAGACTGACCTGGGCAACATAGCATGATTTCATCTCTATTTTAACAAATACTTAAAAAAGAAGTTTTCTATCCAAGGGGAAGGATGCTTAGGGAGAAGGTGCCCCAACAGCAATGCTGCAAGCTTGGAGAAAGGGTCTATATTTGCGATGAACCACAGGAACTAGGATGAAGACCATGGAAAATCAAACCTTGGACAATTTTCTATTATATTCCATTCCCGAATCAGACAGGAAACCGTATTTATAGGAATTCTGGAATCTCTACTCCCAATTTATTTGAATCATGATCTTAGGAATGACTATTTTAAAGCAAACACAAGTAATGGAGGGTGCAATGTGTAGCTCTGGGGCTATGTCAAAATAAGAATAAATCTTACCAACATCTGTCTGGAATTGATATCTAGAATATTATTTATAATTATGAAGCAAAACCCGTAATATGCCTACAATACCATAGTTTCCCCTTTCTGATCAATGCATTTATAAAACTAGTAGTCTTATGCATTTTTAAAAATGTTTTAAGGCTTCCACTCATCATTTAATAAAGTTTTTGAGCACCTATTAAGTGGCGAGTACTGCCAGGCCCAGGAATACAAAGATAAACAAAACCAAATATTTTAATTGAGTGGACTAATAGAACAAAGTCACTACAACAGAAGGTAATCAGTGCAATGACAGCAGTATACACACAAAGTGTTTGTAAACTATTGCCAGTTACTACTAAATTATAGAAAACATTCCCATGTTATTCTGTTCACTTTGTTTCCTTTGCTGTGTAGAAGTTTTTTAGCTTGATGTGATCCCATCTGTCCATTTTTGCTTGGGTTGCCTGTCCTTTTAAGGTATTGCTCAAGAAATCTTTGCCCAGACCAATGTCCTGGAGGATTTCCCCAATGTTTCTTTTAGTAGCTTCATAGTTTCAGATCTTAGATTTAAGACCTTAGTCCATTTTGTCATTCCCGTGTTATTCTGTCTTCTCCTGACAATTAGACTTGATATTCCATTATCCCATCATAATCTTCGTTACTCTTTTTGTAATACTGCTTATAAGAAATTTTCTAAAATTTAAATATTAAAGTTAGGATTTTTTATAAGGCTATGGGTGACAAGAGTTGTTGCTATAACAGAAACTGAAGCACACATTTCTAAACAACTCATGTTAAAAAAATAATGGAAATTACAAGATATTTTAAGTTGTACAATAATAGAAAATACTACCAATCAAATCTTGTGGGACACAATTTTCAGACATGGCAGTGGAGCATTATCTTGGGGTCCTCTGACATTCCCACAGTGCATGAGGTTACTAAACCATGAAACCTCATCAGGGTCCTCTGGAGCAGTGTCTTCTCCCAGAATCTAGGTGAAGTGATCCTACTTACACTCTCCTCTCCAGCAGGACGTGTGGAGGGTTACAAGGGTTTGCTTTACAATAATTCACTCACCTATTAAAAACAAAAAGAAACTTAAGGTACGAAGTACTACTTTAGAGTAGTACTTAGTGCAAAATGTCTGCATTTTTAAAAAGGAGGCTACAATTCAATATGCTAAACAGCCAACTTACAAAGTTTAAAAAAAAAAAAACAGAATAAACCCTAAGAAAACAGAAATATTTTGGAAAAACAGTCAACCTAAGTCACATTAAAAAACTGCTGTTGGGCTGGGCGCGGTGGCTCAAGCCTGTAATCCCAGCACTTTGGGAGGCCGAGACGGGCGGATCACGAGGTCAGGAGATCGAGACCATCCTGGCTAATACAGTGAAACCCCATCTATACTAAAAATACAAAAAACTAGCCGGGCGAGGTGGCGGGCGCCTGTAGTCCCAGCTACTCGGGAGGCTGAGGCAGGAGAATGGCGTAAACCCGGGAGGCGGAGCTTGCAGTGAGCTGAGATCCGGCCACTGCACTCCAGCTCCGGCGACAGAGCAAGACTCCTGTCTCAAAAAAAAAAAAAAACTGCTGTTGCTGCCAGATTAGATGAGGATGAACAACTATAAACACCTGGTCAATCAAGTAAAAGAAACAGTCTACAGGTCACAGATTGCATCCCAAACGTCTGCAAGTTCTTGTTCACTAGGTTTACATTGCCTATTCCTCATGACTGAGACCAGCAGTGCATGGTGGGCACTTAGTTTAATACTTGATTTTCAAACTAGATTCTAATGCTTACTTTTCAAAACTAGATTCTAATGCTTAGTTTTCAAAACTAGGTTCGATGAAGCTCCAGAAGGCCCCCAGCTTCTCACTTTTCCCCCAGATGACTATACCCTACTTTATGCTCCTTCATACACCACAGATGCTCTTATTTGAGCACTTGATCATCTTTTTAATCATCTCTCATTTTATATATTTGCCTTTCTCTACTAACCTGTAACCCTCATGAGATCAACAGACATTGGTTGAATGAAGTTGATTAAATAATATAAAAAAGAATGGGACTGATGAAAATGTTAATATGAAAAGGTATCCAAGATAAAGGTACATTATTAGGCAAAAGAACAAGTTGCGTGTGTGTGCACACGTGTGTCTGGAACAGTACAGAAACCATCAGTGAATACGTCCAAGGTCAGAACAGGGGGTCAGGAAGAGTAGGAGACTTGACTTTTCATTTTACCTTCTTCTGCAGCATGTTACTTTTTTTTTTTCTTTTTCTGAGACAGAGTCATGCTCTGTTGCCCAGGCTGGAGTGCAGTGGTGTGATCTTGCCTTACTGCAACCTCCGCCTCCCAGGTTCAAGTGATTCTCATACCTCAGCCTCCCAAGTAGCTGGGATTACAGGCGTGCACCACACCCAGCTACTTTTTCTGTTTTTAGTAGAGATAGGGCTTCACCATGTTGGCCAGGCTGGTCTCGAACTCCTGGGCTCAAGTGATCTGTCTACCTGAGCCTCCCAAAGTACTGCAATTACGGGCATGAGCCACCACACCTAGCCGTTATATTATGTTTTTAACATGTCATGTATTACGTTTATATTTTTTAAATGCTTCAACTGTAATTTTTTAAAAATCATTTTGTCAATATTTTTTCTTAAAAAAAAAAGGTCAATTTTAAATCTAAGTATAACTTAGGTTTCTCTGCTGTCCATAGAATCAAGCCATTTTCAGATGCTTCCACAACTAAGATACTGAAAAGCACAATAACAAAATCAGCATATATTCAAAGTAGAAGACGTATCAGTCTCTTTATTGAAATATCTCAATGTTATTCACAGCACTACTAGGAAATGAATAACATTTCTATATTACAAATTCTTCCATTTTGCATAAAAATGGCCAATCCTAGGGAGGCAGAATAATAGTGTTCGATGGACATGCTTTGAACTGGAACTGATCTGAGTTGGAATCCAGACTCCGTCATTAGTCAGGTGAAGTTCTTCAACTTGTCTAGTTGGGTTATGAAATTCTTCAACTTGTCAAAGCCTCCATTTCCTCATTAGAAAAATGAGAGTGGTACTGCCTGGCTGTCAAACCCTACCCAAGAACCTCTGCAGGAACATAAGCTTGCCTTATGTGCTTACAATGACAAACACGTTTCACTTGAAAGACAATCACTCATGACCTCAAGCCTGGGATAGTACTGCTTAGAATCAGGCTAAAGTAGGTGGCAGCCACCTCAAGCAACCCAGGAGAATTGTAGGTGTGGTGCTCTGGCAGGCCCATAGGTAAGTCAAATCTTTGCTAACTGAATCTTTACTGTCACTGTTGAGATGTACGGAGAAAAGAGAAAATGTGTATGCTATCAGCTCCATTGCAGCCAGCTAAGGGTGAGGAGGGTAGGAGAGAAGGGCCGCTTCTCCCACAACCACAGTGCGAACTAGAAGTGACATATGCACTGCCTGTGGTCAATGAGGCCTCCTGGAGGACCAGACAGCAAGGGTCCTGCTACATGGGGCTTGGAAAGCAGCCATGACAGTGCTGGCTGCCTACTCCACCTGCCCTGAGTCACAGATCATGGAGTCTAGCACATGAGTCATGGGCACCCATGTCAGAGATTTTTGTCAATTGATTAATTAGTTTTATAACTTTCTCTTTTCTGTCGCCTTTTTAAAAAATATAGCAATGTTTTTCTTTTATATTCACCATATAATGTTTCCTTTAAAATGCATGTAAGTGTAAAAAGTGACTGAAGGTTGAGAGAAGCTGCCTTCAGCCATCAATTGCAGATTCTGTTCCTGATACTAGCGTCAGAAGATGTCGTCTACAGGGACAGAGCTGACTCTGTCTTCAACTCTGCGACCCGCAGGAAGTGGTCCTGCCTGTGGGTGACTTCTGCTGGGGCAACTTTATCATTCCATTGCTTGCCTCTTTTCTAATGTACTTTTCATTACTTGTATCATATTTATTTATTTACTTTTATTTATTTATTTATTTTGTTTTTTTGAGACGGAGTCTCGCTCTGTCGCCCAGGCTGGAGTACAGTGGCCGGATCTCAGCTCACTGCAAGCTCCGCCTCCCGGGTTTACGCCATTCTCCTGCCTCAGCCTCCCGAGTAGCTAGGACTACAGGCCCTGCCACCTCGCCTGGCTAGTTTTTTGTATTTTTTAGTAGAGACGGGGTTTCACCATGTTAGCCAGGATGGTCTCGATCTCCTGACCTCGTGATCCGCCTGTCTCGGCCTCCCAAAGTGCTGGGATTACAGGCTTGAGCCACCGCGCCCAGCCTTGTATCATATTTAAAATCACAGAAGATATATCAGCATCCCAGCTACAGTAACATTTCTGAAAAGAATGTGCTAACTTGTTAATGAAATAATGAATACTAAAGTTAAATGCATACAGTCTCCTGTCACTGCCCTCCCATTGTTATTTTGAAACATTTCTAAGCTCCGGAAAAGTTATGAAACTATAAAGTAGTGGAAAAACTGGAACTGTCATACAGTGCCGGTAGACTGTGAAGTGGTGCAAGACACTTTGGAAAATAATTTGGTAGCTCTTCAAAAAGTTAAAGCAGCTCAGCAAAATCCACTCCTAGGTATATACCCAAGAGAAATAAAAATATTCTCTCACATAAAAACTTGTACTACAATATTCATAACATTATTAATAGCGAAAAGGTAGAAATAACTCCAATGTCCATCAAGAGATGAGTGGTTAAACAAAATATGATCTATCCATACAATGGAATATTATTCAATCATAAAAAGGAATGAGGAACTGACACATGCTATGACAAGCATGAACACCGAACATTACTCGAAGTAAAAGAAGCCTGTCAGTCAAAAGGGTCACATACGGTACGATTCCATTTATATGAAATGTCAAGAATATGCAACTCCAGAGACAAAGTCGATTTGTCACTGCCAGGGGTCAGGAGGGAGAGGGAATGAGGAGTGACAGCTAATGGGTTCAGGGTTTCTTTTTGGGGTGAAAATGTTCTAGAATTAGATCGTGGTGATGGATGCGCAACTCTGCAAATACATTAAAAAACTACTGAATTGTATGCTTTCAAAGGGTACATTTTGTATTTTAAATTATCTCTATAAAGCTGGTATTTTTAAAAAAGAATACAAAGGCCCATGTAGCTTTTAACTTCATTCAGCAATTGTTAGTATTTTGCCACATTCACTTTCTCTTTTTCTCCTATACACACATGTGCACAAACATATGTGCACAGTCATGGCTGGACACTTTGACCCTAAATACTTCAGCATGTGAAGTATTCTCCTATATAACCAAAATATTACGCTGGAGAAATTCAACACCAATACACAACAATTATAGTCCATATTCGAATTTATATTTTATCAGAAATTAAGCATTCTATTTGGTTCTCATGTCCCTTTAGTCTTTTAGTCTAGAAAACTTATCTCGCCTTTATTTTTTGACATTGATATTTCTGAAAAAACCACGCTACTTGTTTCACAGAATGTCCCTCAGTTTGGATATGCCTAATTGTTTCCTTATGAACTGACATGGATTAAACATTTCTGGCAGGAATTCTACATAGCTGAGGTGTGACCTTCTCGGTGCATCATGCCAAGGGGTACCCAATGTCAGTCGTCTCATTAGTTGTGATGGTAAAGTGGTGTTCATTGCTGTGCTTGGCTAGAGTGTGACTACCAGATTTCTCCATTATAAAGGTAGCTTTTTCCCTTTTGATTTTTTGAGACGGGGTCTCACTCTGCGGCCCAGGCTGGAGTGCAGTGGTGTGATCTCAGCTCACTGCAGCCTCTGCCTGCTGGGTTCCAGCGATTTTTCTGCCTCAGTCGCCGGGGTAGCTGGGATTACAAGCGTCCACCACCACGCCTGGCTAATTTTTGTATTTTTAGTAAAGACGAGGTTTCACCATGTTGGCCAGGCTGGTTTCGAACTCCTGATCTCAGGTGATCTGCCCGCTTGGGCCTCCCAAAGTGCTGGGAATACAGGCGTGAGCCACCGCGCCAGGCCAGCTTTTTCCCTTTGTAATTAACCATCAAAGGGATGACCATTTGAGCTTGTGGAAATACCAGGTTTCCCCAGTTGTCTTTTGCCCAAAAGTTTCAGCATCCATCCAAGACCTTTGTCTGGTACTCTGTCCCTTCTGAGATTACTTTGCATTAATATGACCAACCACTGCTATCAATTTTATTCCAAAGAGTGTTGGGGCTGTGATTTCAACCCTAGCTGCACATGTATCACCGGTATCGCCGAGAGTGGAACCCGAGCCATCATATTTTAAAATTCCTCAGGGTGACTCATTCTGATGTAGAGTAAGGGTTGAGATTCCCCGAGTCAGAGGAACCTTACAACACCCTCATTTGCAAATAAGGACACTGAGGCCCAAGGAGATTGAATGACTGGCCAATGTCAAAAAAAACCTGTTAATGGCAGAGTCAAGACTTTATTTTTTTATACTTGCATTTTAATAGCCAATCCTTTATCTCAGTCGAAGAATAAAACCAGAAAAAGGAGTAACTTCGTGGTATGTTGTTAAAAGTGACTGCCACTTAATATATGCTGCCGCCAGACACACCCATTACTGCTTCCAAGGTTAGTTTTAGCTTTCGTTCATTAGACCTTTGCGGTCAAAGGGGGGTCTGGACGTCAACTCCTCTGCCCTCAGCGCTCGTTACGGGAGCTCAAGCCTGAGGGCCCAATGCCCACCGCCGGGTCTTCAAGGGGCCAGATGGGAAGAGCTGCAGCCCCGGAACCGGGCGCCTGCCCTGCACGTCCCGCAGATGCTTCGGCGGCGCCTCCCGCGGGGCCCCTCGCAGGGCAGGCCAGCCTCGCGCAGGAAGCACCTGGCGGGGACGCACCTGGCGGGGACGCACCCGCCTGGCGGAGACGCACCTGGTGGGACAGCCCTGCCCCGCCTAGGGACGCGGGACGTGTGCAGGGCGATGGAGACAGCGGAACCTGCAGACCTGCCCCATCCCACCTCCACCCCCAGCCCCCACTTACCCCGGCGTGATAAACTTTATTAGCTCTTTTAATCTTGATGTCCAGGGCCGTTCCCATCTCCAATTGTCCACAGCATCCGCCACTTCCGGCTGCGCGTAACCCCAGGGAAACAAGGGGCGCCTCGCCCCTCCGTTCTGGGCCCCGCCCCTTTCCCTCTCAGCCGGCAGCAGCTCACGTGACCTCCCACCTACGTCGCACACACTTCCTAGCTCTGAGAGGCCAACGCCCCACGCCTTCCTCCTTCCGGCACAGGAGCGGGCCTTAGTGCGGGGAGAAGAGCTGTCACTCTTCATCCCGCCCCCTCCGGGCGTGAAAGGCGGGACCAAACTAGCCCCACCCGGGATAGTCTTACGCCGGAAATGCTCCTTTTCTTTCTGGGTTAGCTGAGGGAGGGAAGAACGCTCGGCTCTCCCGGCGTGCCCCGCGGCCGGGGGCGGGACCGAGGCTGTCTCTCGGACGCAGCCTGCGCAGGAAGCTTGATGCTCCCGTCAGGCTGTGCGGCGCAGAGGGGTAGCAGTAAGGATTTGTCTTTCTGGAGGTTATAACTTGGGAATGCCTGTTCTCCTCAAATGTCCTTAATCTCCTCAACTGTAGCCCTCTACCGCTTTCTCCCTGGGGTTGTGAAGAGCCGGCGCCCCCTTGTCTGTCCGTGGCCAGGCGCCGTTCCCTGCCCTTCCCACGGGAACGGTTCCGGTCACCCTCAGGGATGCAGCCCCTGCGCGCTCGTCCTGCAAAGCGCTGATCGGCTGGCGGCTCGGCTGCCCAGCGTCCCAGCGCCAGCCGGGCCTAGGGCCAAGGTCTCGGGAAGCGCCAGGTGACCTCGCTCCCCTCGGAGCCGCGGCATTGGGTCACCCGCCGGCCGGGCTCCTCAGGCCGCGAGGGATTGTGGGTGTTCCCCAGGCGCATGTCCTGGAACCGGGTATTAAATATTCAGGTCCGTGCGCCCCGCGCTAAAGGGTGGAAAGGCACGGCCTGCAGGCTCTGGGGCTTGGAGATTGATTGCAAATGAAGGACTAGAAGCTGAAGTGAATCTGCCTATTCTTATTTCCAGCAACAGCTGACCCCAGATATAGTTTGTGGGGGTGGGGGGCGTTACTGCAGGGCAGGGCCATGCACTGTTAACATACTTCGTTTACTGAGTTAAAATCTCTTGTAAATGTTATAAATGAGGATTTTGCCAGTAAGCAGAAGGTCTGATTTCATTTTGGCAAGTGATTTAATTAATGCAGTGAAAAGTGCTTTTTGTTTAAATTCTTTGCTTTTTGTTTATTTGATTCTGATCATTGTTTTTAAAAGTGCATTACTTTGGGGATGACATCAGAAATTATTTGTAAAACGATTGCAAGAATTAGTAACATGAATGCCTCCCTCTTGAGAATATAAAATGTTTTACAGGCCAGCAGTGATGGTACTGCAGCTACAACTGCTTTTGAAGGTTAATAAATGGTATTTTCAAATATTCAGGTCTTGGTTTGCAGCTCCTCTCTGCCCTCAGGGCTTTGGTCTCTGCCTTGAATGTTTTCCTGGCAACTCAAACTCAGCGATTTTAGAACAATTCATTAGGGACTTGAAAATCACAGTCTAGTCTATTAGAATTCAAGAAGTGGATCCCTTTCCACTAGACTCACCCATCATTTTCAAATGGTAAAAAATCAATCTCAGTAGACACTGCAGAGAAACAGAAAAAGAAATACATGTATCCACATTGTATACTTGTTTTTTTTGTTTTGTTTTTGAGACGGAGTCTCGCTCTGTCGCCCAGCCTGGAGTGCAGTGGCGCTATCTCAGCTCACTGCAACCTCCGCCTCCCGGGTTCAAGCGATTCTCCTGCCTCAGCCTCCCGAGCAGCTGGGACTACAGGCACGCGCCACCATTCCCAGCTTATTTGTGTATTAGTAGAGGTGGGGTTTCACCATGTTGGCCAGGCTGGTCTCTATCTCCTGACCTCTTGATCCGCCCGTCTCGGCCTCCTGAAGTGCTGGGATTACAGGGGTGGAGCCACCGCGCCCAGCCTCCAATCGCTATCCTTTTAAATCTTTTTCCATCCCTCACACCTTAGATGATACCTTAACTTTCTGGTCCATTTGAGTTACCAAAAATCAGACCTTGTTAAAGTGTCGATTTCATGTCTCAAGCGGGACCCTATATCCCTTAGTGTGAGTGGGAAGCTGCAAAGCGTGGTTCTGGCACGCCGACACTTCCGAGCGTCTCTCTGCAAGGCCTGGCTTCTGTGTTGAGATAAGGAAGAGGAGAGAAAATGAGATAAATTTATCTCTTAACTGGCCACTGCTGAATTTTCTTAGTTGATTCCTGCTTCTCTTGGTAACTGTCGTTTAAAATTCCTTTCGCGGGGTACACATGGGGAGGTCGGGTGGAGCCTCCTCCCTGCCACACAGTTCCATGGGAGATCTGTCCCCAACTTGATCTTTTCCATCACCCCCCTGTCAGCACCCAGTAGTACACTCAGACTCTCAGGCAAAATCGCTCAGGACCATTTATCTTCGGCACAGGAAGGATTTGACCCAGGAGAAATACACATCTTTGCCACAAAAACGGGCTGGACTGAAGACCACCCCATGGCTGCTCCTCTCTCCCCTGCTGTCCCTCTTCAATTTTCTTGTTCCCTCTTGCAATACAGACAGGGATAAATTAGCAAGAGTGCTGGAGGAACAGATCTGCAGGCAACACATATAGAATACCAGACTCCCCTTCCAGTAGGCCCCCTGATGGAGATTGTGCTATGTCCTTCCTAGCTACATCACTTCGCACCAGAAACACTGTCCTCCACAATACTGTCTCCTTTCATTCCTTCCCCTGCCTTCCTGTACAGATAGAGGAGAGGACTGGGGAAGTATTTGGTGGAAGAGGGGGCCAGATCTGCAGCTTTTTCTTAAGCCCTAGGGGGAAGTGGTCCTAATTATAGGCATCTTTCATTAGGAGATGGAGTACTATGCCTGTAGTTTTCCATTGTGAGCCTAGTGCCAATTCTAAGACAACAGCAGAGGTCCCACTAAACATCCTTAAGTGGGTGCTAAGATTCTCTGCCCAGACCCTTCCTTCAGGACTGAAGGACATGTTCCCTGAGCTGCTAGGAGTATTGATCTCAACAGCTCTCAGCTAAGTCACTGTTCAAAGCTTTCCTTTAATGAAGAAAACTGCATTGCCTAAGGTCATTCTCCCTTCTTGGGGGCAGTCCACACTTGACGATTAATCCATTTAGGATATACAGGCCTCTCCCTTGTCCCAGTTTAGGACAACTCTGAAGGACCATTCCATATCCAAAACTCCTAGTATTAGTTAGATACTGATGTGTAGCAAATTAGCCCAATCTGTAGTAGTTTTAAATAACAAACGTCTCATGTCTGCGAGTTGGAACTCAGGAGAAGCTTCCCTGGGTGTTTCTGGCTCAAGGTGTCAGGTTCTTGCAGTCCTCTGAAGACCTGTTGTGGGCTGGAATATCCACTTCCAAGATGGCTCCCTCACGTGACCAAGGTTGGGAGCACTCACTTCCACTTCACAGGTTGCTTGAGAAGCCTCACAATATGGCAGCTAGCTTCTCCCAGACCAGTCAATCAAGAGAGAGTGCAATTAGGGAGCTGCAATGCCCTATGTGGCCAAGTATCTGAAGCACATCTACTTTTCTTCTCTTCATTAGAAGACAGTCACTAAATCCAACCTACACTTCGGAAGGGGAATTTAGCTCTACCTTTGGAAGGCAGGGTCAAAGAATTTGAGGACATATTTTAAACCACCACACTCCGCAATGAATCCAGCTTCCTACGCCCAAACCCTGTGCACCTCTTGATCCTGGGAGCACCTCCCCATTAAACTTCCTGCGCATGAAATCTCCATCTCGTAGTCTGCTTTCTGGCAACCTAACCTCAACAATCCAGTTACGCTAGTTTCTTAATAACCCTCAAGACAATCTTATGATACAGGAATAATTACTGTTTCCTCACCTTACAGAAGGGAAGACAGGCACAGAAAGATTAATGTACTTGCCCAAGGTCATATAGCAACTAAGTGGCAGCCACCAATTCTGACTCCGGAGTTCGCATAGGCAATTGCTGATCGATGCGCCACATACATGCACACAACAAACGCCTGGGTGCATAACAATGGGGGGCTCATGATCTTAATCAAAAGACTGGACAAAAGACTGCCAATCAAATGAGAAAATCCAGCAGAGGTGCAATGTCATAGTTAAAGGCAATCTTAAAGAAAGGAATTGGGGGTCACTGTATCAACTGATAGTGAAGACAGAGTATTAAAACTACTGCAGAATAGTATAATGCTTTTTTGCTAGGGCTGCCACAGTAAAGTACCACAAACTGGTGGCTTCAAACAACAGAAATTTATTCTTTTACACTTCTGGAGGCTGCAAGTTCAAAATCAAGATGTCAGCAGGGTTGTTCTTCTGAGGACGGTGAGGAAAGAATCTGTTCCAGTTTTCTCTCCTTGGCTTTTAGGTGATCCTCTTATGTCTCCTCACTCTATCTTTAAAAAATATGTCTTCATGGCTGGGCACGGTGGCTCACACCTATAATCCCAGCACTTTGGGAGGTCAAGGCAGGAGGATGCCTTGAGCCCAGGAGTCCGAGACTAGCCTGGGCAACATGGCAAAACCCCCCGTCTCTACAAAAATATAAAAATTAGCTGGACATGGTGACACATGCCAGTAGTCCCAGCTACTTGGGAAGCTGAGGTGGGAGGATCGCTTGAGCCTGGGAGGCAGAGGTTGCAGTGAGCCAAGATCATGTCACTGCACTCTGGCCTGGGTGACAGAGCGAGACTCTGTCTCAAAAAATGAAATAAAATAAAATGTGTCTTCACGTTCAGTGATGTTCTTTTTATATAAGTGTCTGACTCCAAACTTGCCCTTTTTCTAAATACACCAGTCATCTTGTATTAAGGTCCTTTTAACTTGATTACCTCTGTAAAGACCCTACTTCCAAATACAGTCACATTCTGGAATACCAAGGATGAGGACCTTAATTTGGCAGGGAGGCGATTCAACCCAGAACACATCGCAATAAAATATGTACAACAAAAACATGAGACGCACAGTGATAAATGGACAGAGACAGCGAGTAGGAGATTTAAACACAACGCGGTCTATCAGAGACTGAGTGGAGACAAGATAAGGACGAGAATTTTTTTTTTTTTTTTTTTTGAGATAGAATCTCGCTCTGTCACCCAGGCTGGAGTGCAGCTGCGCAAACTTGACTCACTTCAACCTCCACCTCCCAGGTTCAAGTGATTCTCCTGCCTCAGCCTCCCAAGTAGCTGGGACTACAGGCACCCACCACCACACCAGGCTAATTTTTGTATTTTCAGTAAAGATAGGGTTTCACCATATTGGCCAGGCTTGTCTTGAATTCCTGACCTAGGACGGACAAGGGTTTTTAACAAAATAAGAAGTACAATTTATAAATAAGACAGAATCATGGGGAATTCACGTTTCAAGTGCTTGTGGTGCATTTGTAAGCACTATTGCTTATCAGTTATACCCATCCTCATAGATGGGATTAGTGCCTTATAAAAGGAATCGAAGGGAGCTAGCTAGGCCTTTTGCCCTTCTATCCCTTCTGCCAAGAGAGCACTTGCCATTTGTCCCTTCTGGAGGACTCAGCATTCAAGGCGCCATCTTGGAAACAGAGTGGAACCAGACACAGAACATGCTGGTACCTTGTTCTTAAACTTCCCAGCCCTCGGAACTGTGAGAAATGAACTTCTATTGTTTAGAAATTACCCACTCTGTGGTATTTTGTTATAACAGCATGAATGGACTGAGACAGTTGCATGTATGGCCACTAAGAACATCTCAATTTTGATTATGTACAAGTTTGATTTAGGATGTCCCGGATACCTTAACTACCACAACTTACACCACTTCGCAGTTAAGATACACTTTCTCAAATAACAGAATGTGATGCATTCTTTGTAAACAAACAAAAATACAATATTTGTTTTTTATAAACAAATAATATATATGAAATTTATGTATAAATAAACATACAAATAAAATTTTAAAATAAAATAAAATTTAAATTAAAGATAAATTAGCCAGGTGTGGTGGCTCATGCCTGTAATCCCAGAACTTTGGGAGGCCAAGGAGGGTGGATCATCTGAGGTCAGGAGTTCGAGACCAGCCTAGCCAAAATGGTGAAATCTCATCGCTACTAAAAATACAAAAATTAGCCAGGCGTAATAGCACAGGCCTATAATCCCAGCTCCTCAGGAGGCTGAGGCTAGAGGTTCAGTTGAACCTGGGAGGCAGAGGTTGTAGTGAGCCGAGATCACATCACTACACTCCAGCCTGGGTGACAGAGTGAGATTCCATCTCAAAAAAAGAAATAATTAGTTAAAATAAGATAAAATAAAATTGTAAAATAAAATAGATTTTCAATATAAACATACATAAAAATTTATATAAAAGTTTTTATTTATAAATTTTGTCTTATAAAATTTGTGAATTTTATATTTTATATAAATTTTTATTAAAATATAATATTTGTTTCTTATTTGTCATGAAACAAATAAAAATATAACAGACTAAAAATAACAAAGTATTAATGCTTCACACCAAAACCTATGGGATACAGCTAAAAAAAAAATCCTCTGAAAAATTATTGGAAAAAATTTGGAAATTTGGCCAGAGTGAAATGATATGCTATCTGGGATTTGCTTCTAAATAACTCCAGGAGGAGGAAGAGGGAGAAGGAGGGGAAGGGGGAGGGGAGAAAGAGGAAGATGAGGAGGGGTGGAGAAGGAGGAGTGGGGAGCGGAGAAAGAGTAGGATGGGGAGGGGCAGAGAAGGAGGGGAGGAAATGGAGGAAGAGGGAATGGGTACGGGAGGAGGAGGAGGAAAGGTTTTATTCACTTGTTCACTCTGCCTTTGTATACGCTTGAGTTCCATAACAGAAGAGAAGACAGATTTACACAGTAGGATAATATTTTTGAAATATTAAGCTGAAGTATTTTCAAAATTCCTTGTCATTCCCAGCAGGTGCCTCTCAACTCTCTCTCCATCAGGTTTATACCCTGAAGCAAAAAATGTGTGTTGAAGAGCACTTTGCCAAAGATCTGAAGCATGTTTGGTCTAGAGGAAGGGGAATAGAATGAGAAGAGCAGAAGTAGCTCCTGGGGTGGGGTCCAACCGTATGTCATGCTTGGAGTCAATGTCCCAGTTGGGGTTAGAGATGCGCAGGTTCATAGAAAACATGATAGAAAATTCGGAGTTCAAGAGAGAGAAGAATCAAAGGATTAAAATAACCCAAAATTTACATATATGGGCTGAGTCAGCCAGGGGGGAGTCCCGGCTCTTTCTAGTGGTGCCTCTAGTGTGCTATGGCCTGTGTAGAGATGGGATTTCGAGATACTCCAGCTGGGATATTGGCAGACACCCAAGGGACGTGGCATTTTTGAACCATATGCCTCTCTCCATCCCAAGTAGAATACTTTTGGGGAAAGGTAAGCAGGAGACTGAGGATGTGAAAAGAGAATTCTAAAACACTGGCTATCAGCTGACTTCCAACTGAATAATGAGACTGATTTTCTTCTCCCCTGTCCTCAGCAGAAATGGTTACTGGGGAGCTAAACTGGGTTAATTTATAGAGAAATGAAGACTTTTTTGGTCATCTACGTGTTATGCCTGTAAATTTTGAAACAGCTACATATACAAAAATCAATAGACATTTCGATTTAACAGCAACAACCAGTTAGAAAATAAAATGAAGATAGAGACTGTATTCTTAACAGCAATCAACATATAAAATATTTGCAGTAATTTGAATGCGATCTATGTTTGAGTTATATGAGAAAAGCTATAAAGCTGAATTAAGAAATGTGAAATATGGCAAAATAGATTTACAGTATTTCTGAATAGAAAATCTATTTTAAAATGTCCAGTTGTATACAATTAGTTTTTAGAGCTAATTTATTACTCTCAATATCCTAATATAATTTTTCATGAGGAAATTTAATGAAATGATATTAAAGCTTTTCTGAAAAAATAAAGTATTTTGAAATCACATCTCTTTAAAGAGTTAATTGTAGGAGAAAGGTTTTTACTAGGCATAAAATATAGTAAAACTGTAAGAATTAAAACAGCATCATCTTGACATAAGAGCAATTGGATAGGCCAGATCGTTCAGAACAAATCTCAACATATTATGTATAGGATTATTTATTTATTTATTTATTTTTGTGACGGAGTCTCACTCTGTCGCCCAGGCTGGAGTGCAGTGGCACAGTCTCGGCTCATTGCAAGCTCTACCTCCTGGGTTCACGCCATTCTCCTGCCTCAGCCTCCCGAGTAGCTGGGACTACAGGCGCAGCCACCACGCCCGGCTAATTTTTTGTATTTTTAGTAGAGACAGGGTTTCGCTGTGTTAGCCAGGATGGTCTCCATCTCCTGACCTCATGATCCACCTGCTTCGTCCTCCCAAAGTGCTGGGATTACAGGCGTGAGCCACCATGCCCAGCCTATTTATTTTTTATTGTATATATTCAAATTGTATATAAAATTTCAATATATGATAAAAGAGGCATTGCATATCTATGAAGAACAGAAGATTACTCAGTAAATGATATTACACTAAATGACTAAATTTATTTATATTACACTAAATGATATTACACTCAATGGTATTTAGAGGAAAATTTCCTTTAGATTTTACTATCACAGCATATATCAAAAAAAAAAAAAAGGAAGAGAGAGAGAGAAGAAAAGACCTAGTTGGATTAAAGAGTTCAGGAAATAAACAAGTTAAGGCATAGACTTAATGAAAACTGTGAAAAACATATAGGAAAGAAGTCTTGCCTGAGACATCACAGTAGATTTGAACAGAAGGCAAACATACCATACTCTTGGATAGGAAAGTGTAACATCATAAAAATGTGAAGTCTCTTCTGCTTAATTTATATATTTAAATTAACACTAATAAAAAAATATTAATTTACTTATGGAGCAAGGCAGGTTGATTATAATTTTTTTTTTTTTTTTTCCGAGATGGAGTCTTGCTCTGTCGCCCGGGCTGGAGTGCAGTGGCCGGATCTCAGCTCACTGCAAGCTCCGCCTCCCGGGTTCACGCCATTCTCCTGCCTCAGCCTCCCGAGTAGCTGGGACTACAGGCGCCCGCCACCTCGTCCGGCTAGTTTTTTGTATTTTTAGTAGAGACGGGGTTTCACCGGGTTAGCCAGGATGGTCTCGATCTCCTGACCTCGTGATCCGCCCGTCTCGGCCTCCCAAAGTGCTGGGATTACAGGCTTGAGCCACCGCGCCCAGCCTATTTGGAATAATAAATAAGGAACGATAGCCAGAACAAGTCTCAAAAGAGATGAACAGGTCGGGGCAAGGGGAGGAGGAGGAGCCTAGGCTGTGTTGTACAGAGAATGGCACCTGGGACTCATTTTAGCCAGTGGAAGGCAGTGAGAGTTCCCTAAATGTTTTTTTTTTTTTTTAAACGGAGTTTCACTCTTGTCACACAGGCTGGAGTGCAAAGGCACGATCTCAGCTCACCGCAACCTCCACCTCCCGGGTTCAAGTGATTCTCCTGCCTCAGCCTCCCGAGTAGCTAGGATTATAGGCATGCGCCACCATGCTCTGCTAATTTTGTATTTTTAATAGAGATGGGGTTTCTCCATGTCGGTCAGGCTGGTCTCGAACTCCTGACCTCAGGTTATCCCCCTGCCTCAGCCTCCCAAAGTGTTGCGATTATAGGCATAAGCCACTGCACACCTCAGCCTCCGCACCTAAATCTTAAGGCCTGGCAACAGCCTTGGCACAGTGGCTCATGCCTATAGTCCCAACACTATGAGCCAAGGTGGGAGGATCGCTTGAGGTCAGGAGTTTGAGACCAGCGTGGGCAACCCAGCGAGACCCTATCTCTACAAAAAAAAAAATTGTTTTTTTTTTAATTAGCTGGTCACAGTGGCATGCACCTGTAATCCCAGCTACTCAGGAGGCTGAGGTGGGAGGATTGCTTGAGCCCAGGAGTTTGAGGCTGCAGTGACCTATGATTACACCACTACATTCCAACCTGGATGACAGAGCAAGACCCCATTTCGAAAGAAAAAAAAAAAAAGGCCTGGCCTGGCAACTTCTGCTTTCACATGCTGGGAGGGCTGAGTATGATGTAAGGAGCCCATTGACCCTGATGGAGAGACTGTTGAAGGACCACAAAGAGGAGAGGCCCTGAACAATATGGAGAAAGAATGGGTGGGAGAGAGAGAGAGAGAAAACCCCAGCTCCCCCAGTGTAGCGGGGCGTGGTGGTGCATGCTTGTAATCCCAGCTACTCAGGAGGCTGAGGCAAGAGAATTGCTTGAACCCGAGAGGTGGAGGTTGCGGTGAGTTGAGATCGCGCCATTGCATTCAAGGCTGGGTAACGAGAGCGAAACTCTGTCTCCAAAAAAAAAAAAAAAAAAGGAAAGAACATTTTGGGAGATATATACAACAAATATGACAAGTTCACATTTTGACCATAGAGCACGTGTTAGTTTTCTATAGCCGTGTAATAAATAACTGTAAATGTAGAGAGGTGAAACAACACCCACTGATTAGCTCACAGCTCTGTGGGTTCAACTGGATTCTCTGCTTAGGGTCAAACAGGGTTGAAATCAAGGTGTCTGCCAGGCTGGGCTATTACCTGGAGGCTCTGGGAAGCACGCACTTGAAAGCTCATTGAGGTGACTGGCAGAATTCAGTTCCTTGTGGTTGCAGGACTCCAGTCACGTGCCCTCACTGACTGTCAGCAGGGACCACTCTCAGCTTTTAAAGACCTCTCTCTGATCAGTAGGCAGGGCCCCTCCACCATCAAATCCAGCCATGGTGCATCAAATCCTTCTTGTGCTTTGAATCTCTTTGACGTCCCTTTCTGCCGTTCTTTCTGCTGCCAGGCAGAGAACATTTTCTGCTTTTAAAAGGCTAATGATGTTAGATTAGGCCCATCTAGAAAATCTCCTTATTTTAAGATTAACCATGCCAGGTAACATAATCTTGGGAGTTATACTTCATCATATCCACAGCTTCCACCCTCACTCAAAGGGAGGGGATTATAGAAAGAAGAAGGCCATTGAGGGGTCATTCTTAGAATTTTGACTACCAGAGCGGATACCATTCACAACTATAATAATAACTCTAAGACACAGGACATGAATAACAGTTTGCAAAAGACAAAATCAAGTAGTTAGCAGACATATGGGAAAATGTTTCACTTCAATTGAAATAAAAGAAATTCTAGTAGGAATCTTCTACTTCACAGATTAAATTAGCAAAAAATACTAAATATTGGCAGCTATGTGGTGAAACAGGCATTTCATTCATTGACGATAGCAATGTGAATAGTACAACACATGTAGAAAGAAATTTGGCAATATATACCAAAGCCTTTAAAATGTTCATATTCTTTGGCCCAGTAATTTGACTGCTGGGAATCTATATAAAGATTAATCCTAAATTTGGAAAAAACAAATTTCCCAGCAATCAAATAATCCTAAATTTGAGAAAAAAACCACTTTTTGAACACTGATATGGTTTGGCTCTATGTCCCCACCCAAAGCTCACCTTGACTTGTAATAATCCCCAGGTGTCATGGGAGGGACCTGGTGGGAGGTAACTGAATCATGAGGGCAGGTTTTTCCCGTGCTGTTCTGGTGATAGTGAGTAAGTCTCACAAGATCTGATGCCTTTATAAAGGGGAGTTCCCCTACACCAGATCTCTTGCCTGCCGCCACGTAAGACATGACTTTGTTCTTCATTTGTCTTCTGCCATGATTGTGAGGCCTCCCCAGCCACGCAGAACTGTGAGTCTGCTAAAGCTCTTTCCTTTATTTTATTTTATTTATTTATTTATTTATTTGTTTTTGAGTGAAGCACACTGTTTTATTATGGTAAAATATCTCTGAGGTAGACCATTTAATTCAAGTAAAATAAACTGTGCTTTTACTATATATAAACATGATGCAAAGCACCCTAGGCCGCAGACTTCACCTGGAACTGTCAGCCCAGGCCCCAGGCTTCAGCCCATCCATACCTGGCTTGAAGGTGGGGCTTCGCCCAGGGCGGCCCCTTACCACCCAGGAATCTGTCTGCCTCCTGCTGCCATCAATCATGTTGTCCACTGGGTCAAGGCAGTTCATGCTGAGGGCCGCCTGCAGGCTAGCACCACGCTGCCGCCCCTAGTCCTCCTCAGCCTCCCTCCTGTGCTTGTTGGTGCCCAAAGTCCAGAGGGGGCTGAGGCATGGGGGCGGGGGCTGGCGTGTCAGCACCACCCCCAAGCACACGCACACCCAGCCAGGTTGCAACAACACCCAAGCTTGGCTTCAACTTTGTTCCAAAATTGGACTGGGCGCCAAAAGCAGGGAGAGGCCAAGCAGTGGAAACAGGCACTTCCGAGCCTGCAGCGGCAGGTGGGCTTCCCGGGCCCCTAAGAGCACGGGGATGCTGAGTGGCTGCAGCTGCAGCTGAGTGGCTGCAGCTGCGCCTGGGAACTCTGGGCTCCTGACTGCTAACTCAGAAGGGGGCGGGACTGTCGCCTGTTCCTGGCTCCCACTTGCTTCATAGAGCATGCAGCCCCAGCTAGGCCTCCCGTGCTGGAGCCGGCATCCTCAGTGGATGCTCCAGATGGGCCGCCGCTGCCTTCACTACCGTCTGCATGCTTTAGCATGAAAAGATCTTTGAGGTGAGTGTCAACAATTGGCAAACTATGCCCAAATCTGGTCTGCTGCCTACTTTTTGTAAATAAAGTTTTATTGGAACTTAGTCATGGACATTTATTTATGTATTGTCTATGTCTTCTTTTGTACTAAAATGGCAGAGGTGAGTAGCTGTGATTGAGACCATATGACTCAATAAGGCTAACATATTTAACATCTGAACCTATACAGAAAAATTTGCTAATGCCTAACTTTGGTTACTGACTTAAGGCTTTTCTTCTTTTCTAATAAATGTTTAATGCTATTATTTTACTCCAATTACTGCTAAACTGCATCCCTTAAATTTTGGTATGGGCATTTATATTGTTATTCAGCTCAATTTTTTTAAATATTTCTTTTTAAGTCATATTTTATTTGAAGTTTTTTTAAATTTTAAAATATGTGTGCTTTTTTCAAGGTCTGTCTATTACCAGTTTCTAGTTTAATTTCATTGTTGTCAGAAAACATAATTTGACAAATCTTTTAAAATTTATTGAGGTTTGTCTTGTGTCTCAAAATATGGTTTATCTTGGCAAATATTCTATCTTTTGCACTTGAAAAGAATTCATGTCTGCTGTTGTTTTGTATAGTATTCTACAAATATTTAAAAATATCAATAACCTCAAGTTTGTTGATAGTGTTGTCCAAGTCTACTATATTTTTGGTGATTTTCTGACAACAGAGTCTGTCAATTTTTGAGAAAGATGTATTTGTTAACTGTGAATTTGTCTAAATCTTCTGCAATTCTATCAAATTTTTATGTATTTTTAAGTAATGTTATTAAAGGTATAGGTGTTTAGAATTGTTATGTCCTTTTGATTAGTTGAAACCTTTATTGTTAGAAAATGACCTTCATACCTGGGCATATTAGTTTTACTCTGAAATATACTTTGATATTAAAATGTAACTTATTTTATACTAGTACTTTAACATCTCTATATCATTACATTTAAGGTATATGCATTGCTTTTATTTTTAAATCTAATCTAATAATATATTTTATTTGAAGTTTTAGACCATTTGTATTTTTTTTATTATTATTATACTTTAAGTTCTAGGGTACATGTGCATAACGTGCAGGTTCGTTACATATGTATACTTGTGCCATGTTGGTGTGCTGCACCCATCAACTCGTCAGCACCCATCAATTCGTCATTTATATCAGGTATAACTCCCA
>NW_012117154.1:815947-816732 GCF_000951035.1 Colobus angolensis palliatus
CCAGTACCTCAGTTGAAAATGCAGAAATCACCGGTCTTCTGTGTCGCTCGCGCTGGGAGTTGGAGACTGGAGCTGTTTCTATTCGGCCATCTTGCTCCGCCCAGCTCTTTCCTTTATAAATTACCCAGTCTCGGGTATGTCTTTATTATCAGCGTGAGAACAGACTAACACAAACACCATGGTATTCATGGCAAATTATTATTGATGAAAAAGTGGAAACAATCTAATTGGCAAAATGGACATGGTCAGATACATTACGCTTTCAAATCAACGAGATATTAGGCAGTCACTGAAAACGTGGTTATGCTGAAAGAAAATACAAGGTCTAATAAATGGAGAAACATTCTATGTTTATAGAGCACAAGACTCAAGATGTCATCTCCCCCTCAATGCAATTCCATTCAACAATCCCAGTTTTGGGTTTAAAAATGTAAACACTTGTATGATAATGCAAAGATCCTATAACAGCCAACACATTTTGAAAAAGTAGAGCACAGCGGGAGGATTTACACTGCCTGACTTTAAGACCTAGTGTAAAACAACAAGGATCAATGCTTAAAGATAGATAAGCAGATCAATGGAACAGATTAGGGAGTCCAGAAATAAAACCATACACACACGGTCAACAAAAATCATATATGACTTTCAACAAAGGTTCCAAGGCAGTTCCATGGGGACAAGGAAGCCTTTTCAACAACTGGTACTGGAGCAACTGGATATCCATACGGGAAAAAATGAACCTTGCCTGTTACTTGACACCATATACAAACATTAACTAGAAATGG
>NW_012117154.1:816782-817059 GCF_000951035.1 Colobus angolensis palliatus
GGCTTTGTTTACCTACTTAAGCCTCAGCAATGGCAGGCGCCCCTCCCCTAGCCTCGCTGCTGCCTTGTGGTTAGATCGCAGACTGTTGTGCTAGCAATGAGGGAGGCTCCGTGTCCTGGGACCTTCCCGGCCAGGTGTGGGATATAATCTCCTGGTGTGCCCGTTTGCTTAAAGCGCAGTACTGGGGTGGGAGTTACCCGATTTTCCAGATGTTGTGTGTCTCAGTTCCCCTGGCTAGGAAAAGGGATTCCCTTCCCCCTTGCGCTTCCCAGGTGAG
>NW_012117154.1:820962-829269 GCF_000951035.1 Colobus angolensis palliatus
TTCCTCAACCTCCTGAGCAGCTGGGATTACAGGCATGCGCCACCACTACTTTTTTTATTTTTAGTAGAGACAGGGGTTCATCATGTTGGCCAGGCTGGTCTCGAACTTCTGACCTCAAGTGATCCGCCTACCTCCGCCTCCCAAAGTGCTGGCATTACAGGCGTGAGCCACTGTGCCCAACCTAAAAGTTAATACTATAAAGTTTCTTAAAGAATACACATTGGGGCCGGGCACACTGACTCATGCCTATAATCCTAGCATTTTGCCAGACTGAGGTAGGAACTTTGCTTGAGGCCAGGAGTTTGAGACCAGCCTGGAGAACATAGGGAGACCCCCATCTCTACAAAAAAGCAAACAAACAAAAAAGTTTGCCAGGTGTCGTGATGCATGTTTGTAGTCCTAGCTACTTGGGAGACTGAGGTAGGAGAATGGCTTGAGCTATGATCATGGTCATGCCCCTGCCCTCCTGCCTGGGTGACAGAGTAAGACCCTGTCTCAAAAAACCAAACCAAACCAAAACAAAAGACTATATAGACAATCTTTCTAACATTGGGGTAAACAAAAATTCTTAAACATAGACATAAAAATCATAAATTGGAAGAAAAAAGTAGGTAAATGATACTTCTGTTCCTCAAAATACACCCCAAGATAAGGAAAAGGCAAGCGATGAACTGGAAGGAAATAGAGCAGTGGATAAATCTAACCAAGGGTTTGCACTCAGAATATATCAAAACTCACACAGGTCAATCATAACACAACAATCTAATTAGCAAACGGTTAAAAGATTTGAGTAGACACTTCGCAAAAGAAGAAATATGAGTGTAACAACATAAATAGAATAGAAATAGAAATAAGCACAGTTAAAGATGACTGGCACCAGGGGCCTTCAGGGAACTGCAAGTTAAAGTCATACTGAGATAAAGTTTGACAATTCCAGGGTAGGTGAGGACTCGGAGCAACTGGGACTCTCGTATTTTGTTGGTGGGAATGCAAAAGGAAACAACCATTTTGGAAAATAATCTGGCAGTTTCTTATAAAGTTAAACATACACTTACCATAAGGCTCAGCATGCTAACCCCTAAATATTTATCCAAGGAAATAAAAACATATGTCCACACAAAAACTTGGACCTGAATACTCATAAAAGAAACTATTCTATTATTCATAACAGAAACTAGAGAAATCTAAATGTTCACCAAATGATGAGTGGACAGACAAATTGTAATATACCCACACAATAGAACACTGCTGAACAATACCAGTGAACAAAACCACTTCTATACTTCAAAAGAAACAAAACACCTACTGATACACACAACATAGCTGAATCCCAAAAACATGCTGTACAAAAAGCCAGCCATGGAAGACTACTTACCTAATATTCCATGTATATTCAGTTCCAAGCAGCCAAAACTAAGCAACGGTGACATAAAAACAATCAATGGGCCAGGCACGGTGGTTCATGCCTGTAATCCCAGCACATTAGGAGGCCGAGGCTGGTGGATCACGAGGCCAGGAGTTCGAGATCAGCCTGACCAACATGGTGAAACCCCGTCTCTACTAAAAATACAAAAATTAGCCAGGTGTGGTGGTGCACGCCTGTAATCCCAGCTACTCAGGTGGCTGAGGCAGGAGAATCACTTGAACCCGGGAGGCGGAGGTTGCAGTGAGCCGAGATCATACCACTGCACTCCAGCCTAGGTGACAGAGCAAGACTCCGCCTCCAAAAAAAAAAAAAGGGAGAAGAAGAACACAGGGCAGAGTCCAGGAAAGAACCCGTCACAGAGCTCGCGTTGTTGTTATCTCCCTGGGAAGCCACAGATAGTGCCACTTTCCTGGCATTAACATGGACAACACATGTGGAGTTTGCCTGCCAGGGAAGCCCACCCAAGTCTAGAGTTTTTATTGGGGTTCCATTGTGTAGTAATGATTGATTTCCCATGTGGTTGATCTCAGCCCCCAGCCCCTCTGGATGTTGAGCTAATATGACGTGACCCCAACCCCCTCCCTAAATCACACTGTTAGACTTCCTAGTGTGGCCAGCACCCAATCTAAACAAAGATACTCCCATCGAGCGTGATTTTCCAAGGGCTGAGAGATTACCTACCAGAAGCTGAAGGCAAAGGCTGGACCTCTCTTTGGGCAAGGTCAAATTCTTTATTACACAGACGCACTGTTCTACAATAATGGAACCTCCATTTCTAACTAGCACGAAGCAGCCAGAATCAAGAATCCCAACCTCTGCCAGAATCCCAGACTTTTGTGCATCTGCTTACATCCCATTGTGACCACGTGACTAAATTCTAGTCAATGGGATGTAAGTGGAGGTTGTATTTGCCACTTCTAGGAAGTGTCCTTAAATAGAGGGGCCTTGTTTTCCTCTGCTTTCTATCTTTTTGCTTCCTATATGGGGCTGGAGGAGCCATCTTGGCCCATAGGTGATGCTTGGGGGAGCAACAAGGTGGAAAGAGCCTGGGTTCCTGTTAATTGAGGCACCCTTTATACCTGTACCAGGCTGCCTGGAGAAACTACTTTGATCATGTTTAAGCTGCTGTCATTTTGGGTTTTCTGCCATTTGCAGCCAGATATAATCTCAACACTTTGCTCGAAACTTACATTTATATTGGTTACATCCAGATTTGCAAAACTCTGCTCATCAAATCGACGATCTCATCTTTAATCCAGCTCACACTCATGCTGCCAAATTTGGCCTGTCACTGGAACACTAGACGGGGTACTGGGCGGTTGCTTCTCTGGAACACCGGCCTTTATTCCCAAGCCTTCATCACATTCAGAAGGGACTGTTTTCTTTTTCTTTTTCTTAAGAAACTCACAGTCTACATTTTCTAAGTAAATAATCATCACACTTTCTGTAGCTCACCAGTTGGAGATTGGACTGAACATCTAAACTTTACTAATGTTATATCTAAACTTTCAAGTCAATTTTTGCTACACCTTTAAAAAACTGACTAAAAGATATTTTTTAAATCAAAACGAACACTTACAGATCTTTCCAAGACCACTTTATCAAAGTGGGCCAGAATTTCCTATGTGCAATGGCTTGGCATCGTGCCTATAGAAAGCAGTATAAACACTGAATCTCTGCCTTTTATTTTTTGTTTTTAGTGTTTTGCCATCCTTTGTTCTTCATAAAGAACTTATGGTAGCTTTTACAAATATCTCTAAAAAATTAATCTTTAAAATATAAAAGATGGACAAAAAACCCTTTGTACATTGTGAAGACAGGGATTCTATCCTTCATTCATCGAAGAGCAGCAAAATATTGAAACGTGGATATGGTCCAACCTCTGTCATCATCTTTCCTGTTTGTAGTCTTGGGATTGGAGTTTGAAAGAGGATGGAAGAAATGGCACTAGAAACCAAAAGTTGCATTTCTTTTTTTTTTTTTTTTACACAGAATCTTGCTCTGTTGCCCAGGCTGGAGTGCAGTGGTGTGATCTCGGCTCACTGCAACCTCCACCTCTCAGGTTCCAGCGATTCTCCTGCCTCAGCCTCCCAAGTAGCTGGGACTACAGGCGTACGCCACCACACCTGGCTAATTTTTTGTATTTTTAGTGCAGAAGGGGTGTCACCGTGTTAACCAGGATGGTCTTGATCTCCTGGCCTCGTGATCCTCCCTCCTCGGCCTACCAAAGTGCTGGGATTACAGGCACGAGCCATTGCGCCTGGCCCGAAAGTTCCATTTCTAATTTGTCTATCTTAATGACTTGATTTGCTTATTTTCATAGTAAATAGGAATGTGTCTGCGTGTTGAAGAAATATGAACATTAATTTTCTCAAAACTGCACAGTCAGAAACAATGTTTACAACTTTAATAAATACCAATGACTTGTTTCTTACTTTTCTCCATTACAAACAAAGGAAAGAAAAGATGTACAACATCTGAAGAATAGGAATATCATCAAGCCTCAACAGGGTCACCTAACAGTAATTATGAAGCAAGAGACTCTTGCCAGAGATTTGTGTCCTCAGTGAAAAAGGCCTCATGGAATTTTCTTGCTAAAAGGAACCTGAGATTTATTGACACATGTATCCTCCTTTTCCAGATGAAACACTCAAGGCTTAGGGAAGTCATAGTGTACAGAAGGTCACCCGCTAATTAGCAGCAAAGCCAGACTCAGCGCCCAGGTTGTTCTCGCTCCTGTATCAGGGTTCTTTGTGAACATCCCACGTCCTCTTTATGATGGTTACAGATGTTTCATATCATCAAGGTTAAGATGAAAGATCTCAGAAGCTGCGGAAGGGCTTACACAGAAAATCACCAGATCCAGCTAACTCACTCTTTTGTGATTGGAAAGAAACATAGTCTGGTGAAGCAAAAGATTTCTATCTCCAGAATAATGCAGAAAGCATTTTTACCTACCAAGCCACAACAAACCAGTGAAAGAACATTTAGATTTCCAAAGTCCGTCGTCAGCAATACAAAAGTCACCTAAGGAATAATGCCAGAGGCATATCTTCTCCTGTAGATTGTAAATCCCTTGAAAACAAGAACTGCTCAACTTTCTGTCTCCTATGAGATCCAGCACACAGTTGATGCTGGAATTTCTTTTTAATGAATGAAACACATAAATCATTGCTTTAAACCCCGGAATTATGCCCTTTTCAAAAGAAGCACTTAATAGACATGTGTCTAATTTCCTGTGCTGTCAGAAATATTATTTAATCACACTGTTAAAAATAAAGAACTCTGGGGCCCATTGAACTACATTCTCCAGGCCATTAGCTGCTCTTTCCACTTTGGGCCTCTCAGCTGTGCGGCCGGAAATGGATCGTGGGGAGAGGAGCTACCAGTCTTCTGCAAATATCCTGGAATCTTGGCTATGTCAGGAAGTGTTTGGAGAATGCCTCGGAAGCTGAGAAAGTATTTCCAAAGCAGCATGCACACAAAGATATTTGAAACAGAGAACATCCACTCTGAAATAGATGCATGGAGTACATTCACAGAATATCATGTTTTCCTCAGGTTTAAAAGCTACAGCCCAGTACTCTGAACCCAAGAATTAAGGTAACTGTAAAAAATGAGTGCCTCAGATAGTTGTTATGTTTGCAACAGGTCACTTGGTTTTACGTCAATCTCATGGTAAAATACATATAAAGTTGTGATGAAGCTCATAGAAATATTTTAATAGTTCCCTGGTAAATGACACCAGCATGTTGCATAAACAACTATATCTTTTAGGCTGGGAGTGGTGGCTCATAGCTGCAAACCCAGCACTTTGGGAGGCCGAGGCTGGTGGATAACCTGAGGTGAGGAGTTCAAAACCAGCTTGGCCAACATGGTGAAATCCCGTCTCTACTAAAAATAGAAAAATTAGCCGTGTGTGGTGGTGCTACTCGGGAGGCTGACGCAGGAGAATCGCTTGGACCCAGGAGGCAGAGGTTGCAGTGAGCCAAGATCACGCCATTGCACTCCAGGCTGGGCAAGAAGAGAGAAACTCCATCTCAAAAACAAACAAGCAAACAAACAAAAAACCCCAACAAAACAAACAGAAAAAACTATATCTTTTAAAAAAGAGAGCCAACGGGTTTTCACTGAAAAATAGGTATTATTCGTTAAAATCTGAGAATACAAACCAGCCACAGTAAGAAAACTGTCCTCTCCTCTTTGCCGCCAGTCTACACAATTGAGATGCTGCGCAGTTTTCCCCTCAGCTCGTAACACCGAAACAGCAAGAAACTGTCTAAGGTCAGAATTTCTAGTCATAGGAAACTTCCAGCAATGCCAGTGTGAAAACATTTTGTTTCATTTCAGAGAGCTAAGAGAGCAAATCCAGGCACGAACATGATCCCCCCGTGGAATACGCCCCTGCTACTGAGAGAGTAAACTACTGATCTACGCAACGGCATGGATGAATCTCAGAGACGTTTTGCTGACTGAGAGAAGTCGGACACAGAAGACATAGTCAATGACTCCATGTGTATGAAATTTCTAGAAAAGGCAAAACTATAGAGACAGAATGGTTGATCAATGTTGTGGCCGATCAAATCGAGGCACAGAATGATCAATGGTCGCCTGGAGCTGCAGGTAGGAGCAGGAGTGACCTCAAAGGAGCAAGGGGAACTTTTGGAGGTGGATGGAAGTATTGGGAAACTGGACTGTGATGGTTCCTAAAAGTGCATCAGTTCATGAAAACCTACCACACGGTACCCTCACAACATCTACGGTATGTGAGTTAGACCTCAGTAAAGCTGTTTGTATTTATTTTATGTATTCTATTATTATTATTATTATTTTGAGACAAAGTCTCACTCCATCACCCAGGCTGGAGTGCAACGGTGTGGTCTCAGCTCACCGTAACCTCCGCCTCCAGGGTTCAAGCGATTCTCATGCCTCAACCTCCTGAGTAGCTGAGATTTCAGGCATGCACCACCACACTTGGCTAATTTTCTTCTATTTTTCGTAGAGACAGGGTTTCACCATGTTGGTCAGGCTGGTCTTGAACTCCTGACCTCAGGTGATCCGCCCCCGCACCCCTTGGCCTTCCAAAGAGCTGGGATTGCAGGTGTGAGCCACTGCGCCCAGCCAATAAAGCCGTTTTTTAAAGAAAGCAATTAAAAGAGGCCAGGCGCAGTGGCTCGCACCTGTAATCCCAGCACTTTGGGAGGCCAAGGGGGGCAGATCACCTGAGGTCCGGAGTTCAAGACCAGCCTGGCCAACATGGTGCAATCCCGTCTCTACGAAAAATACAAATGTTAGCCGGGCGTGGTGGCAGGCACCTGTAATCCCAGCTGCTCAGGAGGCTGAAGCTGAAGAATCTCTTGAACCCAGGAGGTGAAGGTTGCAGTGAGTGGAGATCGTGCCACTGCACTCCAGCCTGGGTGACAAGAGCGAAACTCCATCTCAAAAAATAAAACAAACAAACAATCAAACAAAAGGCAATTAAAAGAAAGGATTCTTTCAAGGCCAGTGCAAAACTGCTTTGCAGAAACAGGTGACTTCCTTTGTAATAGTCATTGTAGCCATCACACTTCCCAAGTGTGGGACAGTTTGTCCTCAGCAGGGGTTCTCTGAGGTGCACACCCAGATACTGTTACACCAAACCCGGCTTGGTGGTGCTTCAAACGCTAGAATTTGCAATTTCTAAACATAATGATTATGATATTAGTCAACTCACAGTACCAATGTTGAGTCCAAGAACATGAATACATGGAATTGAGCAAAACAAAGCATTTCCCTAATTTCGGGGGATGGCGGTATGACTGGGAGCCAAAGACAGCTTTGTGGGCTTTTGCTGAACTACGCAGCTGTTTGGGGCAGCTCCTGGAACGAGGAAAGGTATTTCGGGTGTAGACTGAAATGCCTTCACTAACAACTGCGGAATGCTGGCTATACACATCACCATCACCGCAGAAATGTGGGGAAATTATTTTAGGAAAATCCATCTTGCTCAGAGGCAAAAGAATAAATCGAACATTCTGTAGTCCACCTCACCAGCGTTTCTATCCACAACAAGGGGTTCTCAAACTTGGGTGTGCATCAAAATCTCCTGACCTGCCGAGAAGGCAGATTCCCAGGCAGGGCCCCAAGGCCGTAGAACTGGATGGCTGGGACCAGGTGCCAGAGTCTGAATCTTTAACCAGCCCTCAAAGTGATGAGGGTCCTCAAAACACAGCATAAGGAACACTGGCCTCCAGCAATGAAGAAGGTGAAGACACCCAGTTAGTCTGTACTGTTTGTGCACCTCTGCTGAATTTAGTTCTGCTTCTTTCCACACCTCTCTATCTCATCTGCACATCTCACGTTGTGCCTTGGTCCTTACCTGCCTTAGAGTCTTGGTCTCAGGGACGGGAGTCCCCCCAGCCGTGGTGAACTGGAGACAAACACTTGTTAAAAGCTTTTCTCTTGCCTGCCCCTCTTCCCCTCCATGGGACAAGACTATAACCAGAGGCTGATTAAGCCTGTGCCTATTAGCTTCTACACTGGTTCTCACTTGATCACTGGAGAGGAAGCTGCAGCAGATTCTTGGTTCTAACACCCTGCTGAGGTTTTAGATTGATGGCTTATGCCTATAATCCTGAAGCTTTGGGAGGCCGAGGTGGGAGGATGGCTTGAGGCAGGAGCTGGAGACAATGTCTCTACAAAAAAGTTAAAAAAAAAATTTAGCTGGGAGTGGTGGCACACGCCTGTAGTCTCAGTTACTCAGGAGGCTGAGGTGGGAGGATGGCTTGAGCCCAGGAGTTAGAGGCTTGTCTCTACAAAAAAGTTAAAAAAAAAATTTAGCTGGGAGTAGTGGCACACGCCTGTAGTCTCAGTTACTCAGGAGGCTGAGGTGGGAGGATGGC
>NW_012117154.1:829319-834541 GCF_000951035.1 Colobus angolensis palliatus
TGTCTCTACAAAAAAGTTAAAAAAAAAATTTAGCTGGGAGTAGTGGCACACGCCTGTAGTCTCAGTTACTCAGGAGGCTGAGGTGGGAGGATGGCTTGAGCCCAGGAGTTAGAGGCTGCAGTGAGCCGTGATCACATCACAGCACTTCAGCCTGGGCAATAGAGTGAGACCTGTCTCTAAAATCAATCCATCAGTCAAATGGTGTTGAGGGGGAGGGAAGCATAGACTTGGCTGAATTGGACAACCCAGCCCGGGACAGAGCCCTAGTGAGGCCACCTGTTCTGCTGTACCATGGGAGGGGAGGGATGGCCCCTGCACGAGAGCACCTGCACAGGGTGGTCCACTATGCTCTTGATTCCTGGGCTTCAGGGAGTCTTCGACTTTCCACCCTCCTCTGCAGCAGCCCAGCCTGTGAGTGGTGACCCTTGGCTTTCTCTGGAAGATTCTCCCCAGCCACCCAGACCCTTGGGGGAAGCCTTAGGCAGCCAGATCCATAACACGTGAACCCAACCCCTAATGCTCTGACCGGGAGTAGACTTAACCAAAACTGGCCAATCAGAGCCCCTTTTCCTGGAAACCTACACTTCTAAGATAGTCCCATCTTGGTGTGTGCTGGTTTCTCATACAGAGCAGGCAAAATGCTGGGGCTGGAGCATTGCTGAGTGAGCAGCATAGAAAGCTCAGATGAAAGGGAAGCAGGTCGTGAGATGGAGAGGGTGTCCTGGGTGACTGCATTCAGCACCCCTTGGGAGTCAGTCCCCTCCTGAGGCCCAGCTGAGGTCCTGAGCTCAGTTCTGTGAGACGCCCCAGCGTTATTGGAATAAAGAGCCTTTTATTGTAGCACCTCCCTAATGCAGGAAAGATCACGTTTCCCTTGCTATCTCTGTCCTTGTTTTAACCCGTACCCTCTCTGTAGACAGGATGGCAAACCACGTTGTCCTCCTTATAGTGCAAAATGGGAATTTTCCCAAAAAACTGATTTGGTTTGAATGAACTATCTTTGGTGATAGTATGAAATTATTATTTATAGGTGCAAAAATAAAGCTGTGAACATGTTTTATCTTAAAAAGAGTTCTTGTCTATCAGAGCAACGTTGAAATATTTACATCTGAAAGGATGTCAGGAATGGCTTCAAAACAATGCCAGGGCCAGGCACGGTGACTCATGCCTGTAATCCCAGCACTTTGGGAGGCTGAGGCAGGTGGATCACGAGGTCAGGAGTCCGAGACTACCCTGGCCAACATGGTGAAACCCCATCTCTACTAAAAATACAAAAATTAGCTGGGCATGGTGGTGTGCGCCTGTAGTCCCAGCTACTCGGGAGGCTGAGGCAGGAGAATGGCTTGAACCTGGGAGCTGGAGGTTGTGGTGAGCTCAGATCGCGCCACTGTACTCCAGCCTGGTGACAGAGCGAGACTCCATCTCAAAAAACAAAATAAAACAAAAAACAATGCCAGGGAGGCTGGGCATGGTGGCTCACGTCTATAATCCCAGCACTTTGGGAGGCCGAGGTGGGCAGATCACTTGACTTCAGGAATTCAAGACCAGCCTGACCAACATGGTGAAACCGCTCTCTACTAAAAATACAAAATTAGCCATGCGTGGTGGTGCACGCCTGTAATCCCAGCTACTTGGGAGGCTGAGGCAACAGAATTGTTTGAACCTGGGAGGTGGACGTTGTGGTGAGCTGAGATAGTGCCATTGTACTCTAGCCTGGGCAACACAGTGAGACTCCATCTCGAAAACAAACAAACAAGAACAAACAAACAAACAAACAGGAAAACCAATGCCAAAGGACAGGAAGTGGGTGAGGATATAAATGAAACAAGGTTGACCTTGAGCTGATAATTATTGAATCTGGGTGACGACAGTTCATTGTACCAGTCTGTCTTCTTCTGTGTATGTTTCAAATTGTCCATAGTGAGAAGTTTTAAAAAAATGCTGATTTAGGGGGTATACCTATGAAATAACACAAAACCACCAGCCTTCCAAAGTGAGAAGAAGCCTTTTAAGTGGGAGATCTAAGTGTGGCTCCAAAGGCAGCTACCCCTAATGGGACTGGATGTGGTGCTGTGTGTGCTGGTGGTGTGTGAACAAAAACATATGGGGAATGTACCTCTTTCCCTTGGATGAAAATAGCAGCTTGGGCTTCATGTTCAATACATCTCTGATGATGCAATCCAAAAAAAAAAAATATGCTAAGCTCTATGGCATTCTTTTAAATTAATAAAAGGCACATTTAACTATATACTTTGTAGATAGTATTAAAAGTTATTCGGTAGACTTAAGGGTAAGAAGCATTGGCTCCAACTAGAACATTTTCCTAATAGGTTGAAAGCATATGTGTCAAAAGTAAAGCATTTTGGGAGTTCTCCAGCAGCTATAAAAAGCTCAATGTATCTATGCATACCTTCTAATTTAGAGGAGCGAGTGGGAGGTAGGAGGTGGCCGATGCTTGTTGGATATTCAAGAGCATCTGTATTCACTTTTTTATAAATTCATTATGGTTAAGAGGGGTCTTTTGTAGCGGTGTGGATTTCAAAAGAAATAATACAAGTTTTCCTTTGAAGTTGTGATTGTCCATGGCACCCTTACTAGCCCGCCCTGTTTTCAAGGAGGCCAAGTTCTGTTTTCTGTATGAGGACCCAAGGGGGCCACTGCTACTTGGATGACCCATCACTGTCTAATTCTGTGGTTAATCTCACAGTGTGGACACACTTGGGGGCCCACCTCTGAACCAGGAGTCCCCGACCACTCTGTTCACGTCTGCATGTCCGCCCCTTTTCATTTCCCCCTTCTTTCCATTTCCTCCACGATGTCTGCAGTGGAGGTGCTTGCACACTTCCCTTGTGCTTTGCAATACTGCTCTTTCTTTTTTATTATTGTGATATTTTTTGAGAGGGAATCTTCGCTCTGTTGCACATGCTGGACTGCAGTGGTGCGATCTTAGCTCACTGCAACCTTTGCCTTCTGGGTTCAAATGATTCTCCTGCCTCAGCCACCTGAGTAGCTGAGATTACAGGCACCCACCACCACACGTGGCTAATTTTTACATTTTAGTATAGAGATGGGGTTTCACCATGTTGGTCAGGCTGGTCCCGAACTCCTGACCTCAAATGATCCACTTGCTTCGATCTGCCAAAGTGCTGGGATTACAGGCATGAGCCACTGTGCCTGGCCATCTTTTAACTGATCTTTCTACGGTAGCCTTCTGCTTTTATAATATATGTGTATTCAGAGCAACACATCCAAGTCTCTAAGTTATGGGCCCTTTGGGTCCAACAATAAAAGACTCATTGTCTACTTCATGGAAACAAGAGTTCATTGTAAGAACATTTTTCATCAAGACACATTGAGACCAAAAATAAAACCGTATTTCTCCACTCAGGAACCAGGTGCCCCTCGTCATCACATCTCCACATATTCATGAGCTGAATGAGATTAAAGATTTAAAATTACAAGGGTGGTCTTCTAAAATGTTTCTGTTGGCCAGGCACAGTGGCTCACACCTGTAATCCCAACACTTTGGGAGGCTGAGGTAGGAGGATTGCTTGACCCCAAGAGTTCAAGACCAGCCTGGGCAATATAGTGAAACCCTGTCTCTACAAAAATTACACAGAAGTAGCTGGGTGTGGTGGCGCTCAGATACCTGGGAGGCCGATGTGGGAGGATCCCTTGAGCTGGGGAGATCGAGGCTGCAGTGAGCCATGATGGTACCATTTCATTCCAGCCTGAGTGGTAGAGTAAGATCCTCCCTCAAGAAAACAAGTTTTTGTTAGAATAAAATAATTTACACTACACAAAAAATAAAGCAAATAATATTATAGCTAAGTCATGGACCGATTAATAGTTGACATTATTTTTTCCGAGAGAATAATATTAACAAGAAGTAAAATCTAGAGCAGGCGTCTCGTCGATACGTTCCAAACCCAAGCTAAATTTTAGTTAAATTGTACACTTCAGATTTTGAAATAATGCATCATTTAAAATATTTTAAAGAAAAATGCAAAGGCCTTTCAAACCACAATTTCTGCTATGGATTATATCTCTGTAGATGTGCCTGACTTTGAAACAAAGTAGTATAATATCAATCATTAGGCCAGGTACTGTGGCTCATGCCTGTAATCGGAACAGTATTTTTTTTTTTTTGATATGCAGTCTTGTTCTGTTGCCCAGGTTGGGAGTGCAGTGGCGTGATCTCAGCTTACTGCAACCTCCACCTCCTGGGCTCAAGCGATTCTCATGCCTTAGCCTTCTGAGTAGCTGGGATTACAGGTGTGTACCACCATGTCCAGTTAATTTTTTGTCTTTTTAGTAGAGATGGGCTTTTGCCATTTTGGCCAGGCTGGTCTCAAACTCCTCACCTCAAATGATCTGCCTACTTTGGCTTCCCAGAGTGCTAGGATTATAGGCATGAGCCACCATGGCTGGCCAATGCCAACATTTTGAAAGGCTGAGGCAGGAGCATCATTTGAGGCCAGGAGTTCAAAATTAGACTGGGCAGCAAAGTGAGACCCCATCTCTCAAAAAAAAAAAAATTAGCCTGGTTTGGTGGTGGGCACCTGCAGTCCTAGCTACTTGGAAGGCTGATGTGGGAGGATCACTTGAGCCCAGGTGTTGGAGACTGCAGTGAGATAGAACTGTGTCACTGCACTCCAGCCTGGGAGACAGGGCAAGACCCTGTCTCCTGTTTTTTGTTTTTTGTTTTTTTTTTTTTTCTTCTCATAGCTTTATTCTATAGGACCCCAAAGAGGAAAAGGTCAAATTCAATATCACTGTATGCTTCCACTTGGAAAGGAACAGCACTTATACCAACTGGAAGCAATTTCTTTTTTTTAATACTTTAAGTTCTAGGGTACATGTGCACAATGTGCAGGTTTGTTACATACGTATACATGTGCCATGTTGGTATGCTGCATCCATTAACTCATCATTTACATTAGGCATATCTCCTAATGCTATCCCTCTCCTCTCCCCCCACCCCATGACAGACCCCGGTGTGTGATGTTCCCCTTCCTGTGTCCAAGTGTTCTCATTGTTCAGTTCTCACCTATGACTGGGAACATGCAGTGTTTGGTTTTCTGTTCTTGCGACAGTTTGCTGAGAATGATGGTTTCCAGCTTCATCCATGTCCCTACAAAGGACATGAACTCATCCTTTTTTATGGCTGCATAGTATTCCATGGTGTATATGTACCACATTTTCTTAATCCAGTCTGTCAT
>NW_012117154.1:835406-835715 GCF_000951035.1 Colobus angolensis palliatus
TTTGTCAAAGATCAGATGGTTGTAGATGTGTGGTATTATTTCTGAGGGCTCTGTTCTGTTCCATTGGTCTATATCTCTGTTTTGGTACCAGTCCCATGCTGTTTTGGTTACTGTAGACTTGTAGTATAGTTTGAAGTCAGGTAGGATGATGCCTCCAGCTTCGTTCTTTTGGCTTAGGATTGTCTTGGCAATGCAGGCTCTTTTTTGGTTCCACATGAACTTTAAAGTAGTTTTTTCCAATTCTGTGAAGAATGTCATTGGTAGCTTGATGGGGATGGCACTGAATCTATAAAATGGCAGTATGGCCAT
>NW_012117154.1:836161-846161 GCF_000951035.1 Colobus angolensis palliatus
TCTGTCTCTTCAAAAAATAATTTTAAAAAATTAGCCGGGTGTGGTAGTGCACACTTGTGGTCCCAGCTACTTGGGAGGCTAAGGCCGGAGACTCACTTGAGCCCAGAACCAGACAGCAGTGACCCATGATCATGTCACCGCACTCCAGCCTGGACAACAGAGAAAGACTCTGTCTAAAAAAAAAAAAAAAAAAGATTTTGCATACTTTCGCACACAACTCTTAGTAAGAAATATATTTTTTAGCAATATAATAAATTCTGAAGAAAAGTTTTACACAACGAAATATTTAACGTTCTACAAAAATATTCTGATGATTTGTATTCTGTTCTCTTTTGCTTTTTAAAAATTTTATCATGACCTACAAAACTGATCTCACAAACCACCCATGCAAAGTGATCTACAGTTTAAAAAACATTGCTTTATTAACAAATAATGACATTTAATATTTAGTCATAACAAACACTCTTGTAGCCTACTTAACTTTGAAAAATGCTAAAATTTTGCCATACTTGCCTTATTTTTAATTAATTAATTAATTTACTTAGACAGAGTTTTGCTCTTGTCGCCCAGGCTGGAGTGCAGTGGTGCAATCTCGGCTTTCTACAACCTCCACCTCCTGGGATCAAGTGATTCTCCTGCCTCAGCCTCCCGAGTAACTGGGATTACAGGCGCACGCCACCATGCCCAGCTAATTTTTTTCATTTTTAGTAGAGACAGGGTTTTACCATGTTGGCTAGGCTGGTCTCAAACTCCTGGCCTCAAATGATCCATCTGCCTGTGCTTCCCAAAGTGCTGGGATTATAGGCGTGAGCCACCATACCCAGCCCATACTTAGATCATTTTTTCGAGATCATGGTGGAAGGCACCTGTGTACCCCTCTCATGTCAAATGCATCTTCCTATCTCCCAGAGGCAAGAACTATTCTGAATTTGATGATTATGATCCCCAAGTCTGTTTTTATATAATTGCTATAAGTGTATGAACCCACAGGGGATATATAACATTGGTTTTAATGTTCACAAATTTAAAACATGCTATATTACTCTGCAGATTATTTTTTCCTGTGTATTATGATGTTTTTAAGATATATTCATATCGGGCTGAGCACGGTGGCTCACGCCTGTAATCCCAGCACTTTGGGAGGCAGGTGGATCACGAGGTCAAGAGATCCAGACCATCCTGGCCAACATGGTGAAATCCTGTCTCTACTAAAAATACAAAAAAGTAGCCAGGCTTGGTGGTGTGTGCCTGTAGTCCCAGCTATTCAGGAGGCTGAGGCAGGAGAATCACTTGAACCCCAGAGGCATAGGTTGCAGTGAGCCAAGATCATGCCACTGCACTCCAGCCTGGCAAGATAGATCCATATTGACATGTTGTTCTTTTTATTTTGTGTTGTTTTGTTTGAGACAGGATCTTGCTCTGTAGATTATGCTGTAGTGAAGTGGTGCAATTAGAGCTCACTGCAGCCTCGAACTCCTGGGCTCAATCCATCCTCCCACCTCAGCCTCCTGAATAGCTGGGACTATAGGCATGAACCACTATGCCTGGCTAATTTTTTCTTTTTTCTTTTTTTCTTGTAGGGACAGAGTCTCACTATGTTGCCCAGGCTGTTCTCAACCTCCTGGGCACAAACAGTCCTCCTGCCTTGGCTTCCCAAAGTGCTGGGATTACAGGTGTGAGCCACCACATCCGGCTGATGTATTGTTCTAGTTCATAATTTTTTTTTTTTTTTTTTGAGACAGAGTCTCACTCTGTTGCCCAAGCTGGAGTGCAGTGGCATGATCTCAGCTCACTGCAACCTCTGCTTCCCAGGTTCAAGCAATTCTTCTCCCTCAGCCTCCCGAGTAGCTGGGACTACAGACATGTGCCCCCACACCCAGCTAATTTTTGTATTTTTAGTAGAGTGTTGGCCAGGCTGGTCTCGAACTCCTGACCTCAGGTAATCCACTCGCCTCAGCCTCCCAAAGTGCTGGGATTACAGGCGTGAGCCACTGCGCATTTTAACCACTGTAGGATATTCCACTGTATAAATGTTCTGGGCTCTATGATCCATTCTCCTTTTAATGGGTTTTTAAGTTGTTTATCATATTTTATTATTGCCAACAATGTTGCAAAAACATTCTTGTGCACCTCTCATTCTGTACTAAAGCTAACATTTCTGTTGAATATGTACAGAAGCTGAGAGGGCTGGATAGTGAGCTTTACCACATGTTGCCACAAATTGTTCTGTAATGGGGCTTCTGCTCCTACTGGCTGTGTATGAAATTTGCTGCTTGTCTACACCTTGAACAGTGACAGGGAGGCTGTCCTTCCAGTCGTTGTATCAGCTGTGCCTTCAAGAAGCCGTTGCAATTTTCTGTCAAGCCGGCTGCATCTACATGGGGTGGTATGTGGGTTCTATCATTGGACCCCAGCGTCACAGGCCCACTCTGTACCTTCTTGGCTCTGAAGTGGGTACCTGGTCACTTCTATGTCATATAGGATTCCTTGTCTGTGGATCAGGCATTCTGTGAACCCCCAGAGAGTGGTGTGTGCAGGAAAGATAAATCTGGAATAGACTCGGTGCATGTGCGGAAGGATCATTTGGCATGGAAGGGGCTCAGTGTAGACAGGTGCTACCACGGGATTGGTTGGGCTGGTTGAGGAACACTGTCTTATCGGGAGCTTGACATTGGTCTCTGTTGCTGGCAGTTGGACATTTAGAAGTGGCAGTAGCTCAACTGGCCTTGGTAAGTGGGAGTCCATGCTGTTGCTCCTCCTGTAGCTTCCATCTATGCCAAGGGGCAATCCTATTCAGTTCTCCTTGCTATGGACTGAAAGCTTGCGTCCTTAGATTCATGTGTGAAAGCCTAATCTCCAATGTGATGGTATTAGGAGGTGAGGCCTTTGGGCAGTGCTTGGCTCATGGTGGGGGAGCCCTCGTGAATGGGATTGGTGCCTTTGTAAGAGACAGGAGACAGCTTCCATCCCCTCTCTCTCCTTCTCCACGTGAGGAAACAATAAAACAACTGCATTCTGCAATCCAGGAAGAGAAGCAAATTGGCCAACATCTTGACCTTGGCCTTCCCAGCTTCCATAACCATGAGAAGTAAATTACTGTTGTTTAAGCCACCTGGTCCATATTAATTTGAAGACACCCATCATGCCAGTTCTCTAGCAGTCACTGAGGAAGGCTGGCTCATGTGAACTTGGTGGTTGAGTGTCCCTTCTATAGGGGATAGTTTCTCCTTCTGCCCCCCTCCCCCAGCCCCCCATGGCTTTATTGAGACATAATTAATATACAATAAGCTGCAAATATTTCACGTTTAAAAAATGAGTTTTAACATAAGCATATATCTATGAAGCCATCACCATAATCAAGACGATGAACATATCCATCACTCCTAAAAATGTCCCTTTGTCCTTTTGTAATCCCCCCCTCCCCAAAAACTTTTTAAGGGACACTTGGAATGTGCTTGTCTCAGTGGAAACTGACTTAGGTAAATAGTTCAGAGAAACCACCTGCTTTTCCATACCCCTGACTTCTATAAATAAAGGATCACCATAAGAACACAGAATTACCAGAAGGCATATTTTTCTTAGAAACATTTTTGTTGGGGCCAGGGTTGGTGGCTCATGCCTGTAATCCCAGCACTTTGGGAGGTTGAGACAGGAGGATCACTTGAGTCCAGACAGTTGAGCCCAGCCTGGGCAACAGAGTGAGACCCCATCTCTACAGAATAATTTAAAAATAAGCTGAGTGTGGTGGCACACACCTATAATTCCAGCTACTCAGGAGGCTCAAGTGGGAGGACCACTTGAGCCTGGGAGGTAGAGGCTGCAGTGAGCCATGATGGCACTACTGCATTCCAGCCTGTTTCAGAGAAAAAAAAATTGTGTTTGCATTATAACTCATATACCATAAAATTTACCCCTTTATAGCATAAATTCCATGTATAGTCACAAAGTTATGCAAGTCTTGCTACTATTTAATAATAGCAAGTTTAATTACAGAAACTTTTTATCATCCCCAGAGAGCAACTTTGTATTCCTTAGCAGTCAGTCCCCAGTCCTTTTTCTCCCTAGCCTCTGGCAACCATAGAGCGACTTTCTGTCTGCTTGGATTTGCCAGTTCTGAGCATTTTATATAAATGGAATCATACATATGTGGCCTTTTTGGCTGACAGGCTTCTTTCACTTAGCATAATGTTTTCAAGTTTCACCCATGTTGTGGCATGTATCAGTACTTCATTCCTTTTTTGTGGCCAAACAATATTCCATTGCATGGATCTAGCCATATTTTGTTTATCCACTCGTCGGTTGATGGACATTTGAGTGGTTTCCATCTTTTGGTTGTGATAAATAATACTGCTATAAACACTTGTATACAAGTTTTTTTATGGACATGTTTTCCGCTCTCTTGGATATCAACCTCGGAGCAGAATTACTAACTCATATTGTAAAATATATGTTTAACTTTTTGAGGAGCTGTCAGACTCAGACTGTTTTTCAAAGCAGCTACACTACTTTATATTCCCATGTTTCAATTTCTCCATGTCCTAGCCAACATTTATTACCTCTTTTTTTTTTTTTTTTTTTTGGTGGTGGGGCAGAAGGACAGGGTCTCACTCTATCGCCCAGGCTGGAGTGCAGTGGTGCCATCTTGGCTCACTGCAACCTTCACCTCCCAGGTTCAAGCAATCTTCCCATCTCGGCCTCCCAAGTAGCTGGGACTACAGGCACATACCGCCATGCCCAGCTAACTGTTCTGTAATTACCTCACTTTTTAATGATGACCATCCAATGATGTCAAGTGGCATCTAATTGTGTTTTAATTTGCATTTCCCTAATAACTAATGGTGTTGTATATGTTTTCATATGCTTACTGACCTTTTGTGTATTTTCTTTGGAGAAATGTTTATCAAAGTCCTTTGCCCATTAAAAATTGGGTTATTTACCTTTTTATTATTGAGTTGTAAGAATTATTTACACATTGTATATACAGTCTTTCTATCAGATATGTAATTTGCATGTTTTCCTCCTCATTCTGTGGGTTATCTTCTGACTTTCTTGACAATGTGTTTGGAAGTACAAAATATCTTAATTTTGATGAAGTTCCATTTATTTTTATTTTTTCTTTTGTTGCTTTTTCTTTTTCTTTTGGTAGCATATTTAACAATCATTATCAAATCCAAGGTCATAAAGTTTACTTCTATATTTTTTCTAAAAGTTTTATAATTTAGCTCTTAAACTTAGTTTTTGAATCATTTTTAGTTAATTTTTATATATAGTGTGAGGTAGGACTATAACTTCGTTCTTCTGCATATGGATATCCAGAGTCCCAGCACTGTTTGTTGAAAAGACTATTCTTTGTTCTTTTGTGAGATTTTTTAGTTATTCTGAGTCTCTTGCATTTCAATATGTATTTCAGGATCAGCTGATCAATTTCAACCAAAAAGAGAGAGGAAGCTAGGATTTGGATAGAGATTGCATTCAATCTTAGATCAACTTGGGGAGTATTGCTATCTTAATAATATTCAATCTCCCAATCAATGAAACTGGGAAGTATTTCCATTTGTAGATGACTTCTTTCATTTCTTTCAATGATATTTTCTGGTTTTCAGTGTACAAGTATAATCTTTCTTTGGTGAAATTTTTTTTTTAGTGTTTTATTTCTTTTGATGCTATAGTTAATAAAACTTTTTTCTTAATTTTAATTCAGAAATTTAATTTTTAATTTAGATTGTTCTTTACTGGTATATAGAAACTCAATTGCTTTTTGTATATTGATCTTCTATCCTGTAATTTCACTGAATTCATTTATCAGTTTTGGTGAATTTCTTAGAATTTTGATATGTAAGAAATATTTGATATTTTTGCAAATAAAACTATTTATACTTCTTCCTTTCTGATGCCTTTTATTTCCGTTTGTTGCCCAATTGGTCTGACTACAACCTCCAATACAATGTTGAATAGAATGGCAAGAGGAGCAATTCTTGTGTTGTTCCTTATCTAGGGGGAAAGTATTCCATTTTTCACCATTAGGTATGACATTGGCTGTGTTTTTCGTTGATACCCTTATCAGGTTGAGGAAGTTCCCCATTATTCTTAGTTTGCTGATTTTTTTTTTTTTTTATCATGAAAGCATGTTGGATTTTGTCAAATGCTTTTTCTGCATCATTGAGATAATCTTGTGTTTTTTCCTCTTTCTACATTAATATGGTATATTAATTAATTAATTTTCAAGTATTAATTTAACCTTGTATTACTGGGATAAATCTCAGTAATGCTGTATAGTCTTTTTGTACACTGGTAGATTTGGACTTTTAGTATTTTTTTTTTGAAGATTTTCATATCAACATTTATAAAGGAGGCTACATGTGGTGGCTCACACCTACAATCCCAACATTTTTGGAGGCCAAGGCTGGAGAATCACTTGAGCCTAAGAGTTCAAGACCAGTCTAGGGAACATGGTGAGATCCTGTCTCTAAAAATATATATATAGACATATATTTATAAAATAAATCATTTCATAAGAAAATCACTGAAAAGCTAAAAAGTTAGTGGGGAATTTTCTGGCCAAATTCCTGAGAAAAACTTGAACTAGAGAGGTAAGAGGAATATTAGTACACCTAAGATATTTTTTAACTCTGGATGTTTATGATGCTACAAATTTGAGCTTTGATTCTCCGGCTTCAAGTGGGAGACAGAAGTCAAGGATCAGGACTCCCTAGGATACCCACATTTGGCTGAAACCCTGAAGTACTCCACTTTCAACACTCGAGCACAATACCATCACCACTTCCCCTGGCAAAGTATTAGAGATATGACACGAATTTTAGAAGAAGCAAGCTCAAATCTTTTCTAAATGAAAGCATTATCATGCTCGGTATTATAGAAACTGCTCAAGTGATTTTTGAACAGCAATAATCAGCAAGCAGGAATACAAGAAAACACTAGCTAAATACAACAGAAAAAAAAGACTGTAAAAACAGGCCCTAAAAAACCTGCAAATATTGGAATTATCCAACAGATTATTCAACCATGAGTACCATGTTGAAAGAAATAAAGGATAAACCTAAACAAACGTTCAGAGAATAAGAACCTATTAAAAACAACACAGTAAAACTAATTACAACATCTAAACTAAAAATAATATAAATATAATTAAAATTAAAAAGAGGTGCTTGGCAAAGTATCAGACAGTGAAGGAAGGAAGAACTGATGAACTGAAAGACAGATGAGAAGAAATTTGCATTGTGTAATACAGACTTTTAAATTTTTTATTTATTTATTTATTATTTTTTATTTTTTTGAGATGGAGTTTCGCTCTTGTTGCCTAGTCTGGAGTGCAGTGGCGTGATCTCAGCTTGCTGCAATCTCCGCCTCCTGGTTTCAAGTGATTCTCCTGCCTCAGCCTCCCAAGTACCTGGGATTACAGGCGCCTGCCACCAAGTCCAACTAATTTTTTGTATTTTCAGTAGAGACAGGGTTTCACTATGTTGGCCAGGCTGGTCTCGAACTCCGAACTCCTGACCTCAGTTGATCTGCCTGCCTCAGCCTCCCATAGTGCTGCGATTACAGGCATGAGCCACTGCACCTGGCCAAGCATTTTTCCTTTGTATTACAAACAATCCAATTATACTCTTTTAGTTATTTTCAACTTTTAGTCATTTAAAAATGACAATTAAATGGCTGAGTGCGGTGGCTTATGCCTGTAATCCCAGCACTTTGGAAGGTCGAGGCAGGTGGATCACCCGAGGTCAGGAGTTCAAGACCAGCCTGGCCAACATGGCGAGACCTTGTCTCTACTAAAAATATAAAAATTAGCTGGGCATGGTGGCACATGCCTGTAATCCCACCTACTTGGGAGGCTGAGGCAGGAGAATCTCTTGAACCTGGGAGGCAGAGGTTGCGATGAGCTGAGATCGCGCCATTGCATTCCAGTCTGGGCAACAAGAGCAAAATTCCATTAAAAAAAAAAAAAGACAATTAAATTATTTTTTACTATAGTCACCCTGTAGTGCTAACAAATACTAGGTCTTATTCATTCTTTCTAACATTTTTGGTACCCATTAAACATCTCCACTTCCCCTGCCTCCCATTACACTTCCCAGCCTCTGGTAACTATCCTTTTACCTCCATTTCCATGAGTTCAATTGTTTTAATTTTTAGCTCCCACAAATAAGTGAGAACATGCCATATTTGTCTTTCTGTGCCTGGCTTATTTCACTTAACATAATGATCTCCAGTTCTATCCACGTTGTTGCAAATGACAAGATCTCATTCTTTTTTGTGGCTGAATAGCACTCCATATGTCTATTACATACCACATTTTCTGTATCCATTCAGCTGTTGGTAGATGCTTAGGTTACTTCCAAATCTAGGTTATTGTGAATAGAGCTGCAATAAATGTGGGGGTGCAGATATCTCTTTGATATACAGATTTCCTTTCTTTTGGGTGTATACCCAGCAGTGGGGTTGCTGGATCATATGGTAGATCCATTTTTAGTTTTTTGAGGAACCTCCAAATTGTTCTCCATAGTGGTTGTACTAAGTTACATTCACACCAACAGTATACTAGAGTTCCCTTTTCTCCACATCCTCACCAGCATTTGTTACTGACTGTCTTTTGGATATAAGCCATTTTAACTGGGGTAAGATGATATTGGGCCAGGCGTGGTGGCTCAGCCTCTAATCCCAGCACTTTGGGAGGCCGAGGCGGGCGGATCACGAGGTCAGGAGATCGAGACCATCCGGGCTAACACGGTGAAACCTTGTCTCTACTAAAAATACAAAAAAATTAGCCGAGCATGGCGGTGTGTGCCTGTAGTCCCAGCTACTCAGGAGGCTGTGGCAGGAGAATCACTTGAACCCGGGAGGCGGAGGTTGCAGTGAGCCAAGATCATGCCATTGCACTCCAGCCTGGGCGAAAGAGCAAGACTTCATCCCAAAAAAGAGGATATCTTATTGTAGTTTTGATTTGCATTTATCTGATGATTAATGATGTTGAGCACCTTTTCTATACTTGTTTGGCATTTGTATGTCTTCTTTTGAGAAATGTGTATTTATATCTTTGCCCACCTTTTAATCGGATTAGATTTTTTTCCCATAGAGGTGTTTGAGCTCCTTGTATATTCTGGTTACTAATTCCTTGTCAGATGGGTAGTTTGCAAATATTTTCTCCCATTCTGTAGATTGTCTGTTCACTTTGTTGATTGTTTCCTTTGTTTTACTGAAGCTTTTTAACTTGATGTCATCCCATTTGTCCATTTTTGCTTTGATCGCCTGTGCTTGTAAGGTATTACTTGAGAAATCTTTGCCCAGTTCAGTGTCCTGGAAACTTTCCCCAGTGTTTTCTTTTGGTAGTTTCATAGTTTGAAGTCTTAGGTTTAAGTCTTTAATTCATTTTGATTTGATTTTTGTATGTGGCAAGAGATAGGGATCTAGTTTCATTCTTCTGCATATGGATATCCAGTTTTCCCAGCACCGTTTATTGAAGAGACTGTTCTTTCCCCAGTGTAGGTCCTTGGCACTTTTTTCAAAAATGAGTTCGCTGTATATGCATAGATTTATTTCTGGGTTCTCTATTCTGTTCCACTGGTTTGTGTGTCTGTTTTTATGCCAGTACCATGCCTTTTTGGTTTCTATAGCTCTGCAGTATAATTTGAAGTCAGGTAATGTGATTCCTCTAGTTTTGTTCTTTTTGGTTAAGATAGTTTTGACTTTTCTGGGTGTTTTGTGATCCCATATAAATTATAGGACTGTTTTTTCTATTTTTGTGAAGAATATCATTGGTATTTTGATAGAGATTGCATTGAATCTGTAGATTGCTTTGGGTAGATGAACATTTTTAACAATATTGATTTTTCCAATCAATGAACATGGAATATCTTTCCTTTTGGTATGTACATCCTCTTCAATTTCTTACATCAATGTTTTATAGTTTTCATTGTAGAGATCTTTTACTTCTTTAATTAATTCCCAGGTATTTTATTTTATTTTATTTTATTTTTATTTT
>NW_012117154.1:852611-852942 GCF_000951035.1 Colobus angolensis palliatus
TTTTTATTTTATTAATAGTTACTGTAAACATAATTATTTTATTGATTTTTTTCAGATTGTTCACTGTTAGCATATTTTTTGTATGTTGATTTTGTATCCTGCAACTTTACTGAATTTATCAGTTCTAATAGTTTTTTTGGTGGAGTCTTTAGGTTTTTCCAAACATAAGATCGTATCATCAGTAAACAAGGATAATTTGATTTCTTCCTTTCCCCTGTGGATGCCCTTCATTTCTTTCCTTGTCTGATTGCTCTAGCTAGGACTTCCAGTACTATGTTATATAAAAGTAGTGAAAGTGGGCATCCTTGTTGTAACTGACTTTTTTTTTTTG
>NW_012117154.1:853106-854820 GCF_000951035.1 Colobus angolensis palliatus
GATCTCCTGACCTTGCGATCCGCCCGCCTCAGCCTCCCAAAGTGCTGGGATTACAGGCGTGAGCCACCGCGCCCAGCTGGCTAAAAGTTCTTTAAAAACCTAAAGGGTCTTGGGAAGGCTCGTCCTTATGGTAGACAGCTCTAACTGACAACTGCACCAACATGGATATGAATATAACAATTTTGTAACATAAAAGCCACATGTAAGTATGCTCTAACCTAAAAAAAAGAAAACAAATTCTTACTACATCTTAAAGAGTCATGTTAAAGCTTTTTCAAACAGAAAAATACATAGCTAAGAAACCAGTAATTATTTGAACAGTTAACTACAAGTTAATTAACTTAGTGGTAAAAAAATGGGTTCAACTGTTGCTCATGTTTGCTTCAAAGAAATGCCGTTCAACTAAGAACTTTGCGCATTCATCTTATAACTGAAAGTTCTGATGCCTGGGGGCTGTAACGCACATGCTACAGGAAGTCATCAGTTCCAAGCATTGGTGGGATGTGACAGACACTGTACAGGCTATCTGACTCAACGTCCAATCCCAGTCTCTTCCCCTTACTTACTCTGATTATTGTAGAGCGAAACTGAATATTTCACTTTCCCAGCCTCGATTGCATTTATGGATGGGCATGACACGCAGTTCTGGCCAGTGAATGGAAGTAGCAGGCTTCTGGGGGCCTGATTTCTGGAAAAAGTCGAAGAATCTTAAACTCCCATCTTCTCCCTTCCAATCCTCTCTGCAGTTAACGTTAGATATTTTACTGCCACATATGTAAGTAACTCCACAGTATGTTGTTATTATTATCATTTTTGTTAGCCCATGCATTCTAGCAGAAATGATATTGCTTCCCTGTCACAAGGGGTCAGGGGGATTCGATTAAAACACTTTAGAAAGCTGCTTGGGAGGATGTTAATACAAAAGTGACAATCACTGCTCCAGAGAGTTAATTATCTCTTAAAGAAAAGTTAAATATACAAGAAAACTACATTTAATTCATACCCACATATTTACCATTTCCCAGTGCTTATTTACTTACTTCACATTTTATTTTATTGTTTTGAGACAGAGTCTCACTCTGTTGCCCCGACTAGAGTGCAGTGGCATGATCATGGCTCACTGCAGCCTCGAACTCTCAGGCTCAGGCCATCCTCCCACCTCAGCCTCTCGAGTATCTGGGACTGCTGGTATATGCCACCAGGCACTGCCAGCTAATTTTTTGTTTGTAGTTTTTATAGAGACAAATTATCACTGTGTTGTCCAGTCTGGTCTTGAACTCCTGGGCTCAAGCAATCCTCCTGTCTTGGTCTCACAGAGAGATGGGATTACAGGCGTGAGCCACTAGCCCCGGCTTTATTTTATTTTTTTACCTAGAGATGGGGTCTCACTATGTTGTCCAAGCTGGTCTTAAACTCCTGGCCTCAAGCAATCCTCCTGCCTCACCCTCCTGAAAGTGCTGAGATTACAGGCGTGAGCCACCACACCGGCTTTATTTTATTTATTTATTTATTTTATTATTATTATTATTTTGAGACAGAGTCTTGCTCTGTTGCCAGACTGGAGAGCAGTGGCACAATCTTGGCTCACTGCAAGCTCCGCCTCCCAGGTTCAAGAGATTCCCCTGCCTCAGCCTCCCGAGTAGCTGGGACTACAGGCGCCCGCCACCTCGCCCGGCTAGTTTTTTGTATTTTTTAGTAGAGACGGGGTTTCACC
>NW_012117154.1:855058-858688 GCF_000951035.1 Colobus angolensis palliatus
GCCACTGTGCCCAGCCTTTTTTTTGAGATGGGGTCTCACTCTGTTGCTCAGGCTGGAGTACAGTGGCACTGTCTCAGCTCATTGCAGACTTGATCTCCCAGCTTAAGTGATCCTCCCACCTCAGTCTCCTGAGGACTACAGAGGTGCACCGTCAGGCCTGGGTAATTTTAAGATATTTTTTGTAAATTCCAGGTCTCGCTATGTTGCCCAGGCTGGTCTCCAATGCCTGGGCTCAAGCGATCCTCCCACCTCAGCCTCCCAAAGTGCTGGGATTACAGGCATGAGTCACCTCGCCTGGCTTATATTTTGTTTATCCACTTATTTGTTTCTACCTTTTGGCCTTGTGAACAATGCTACAATGGATATAGGTATGTAAATATCCCTTCAAGACCTTGCTTGCAAATCTTTGGGGTATATATCCGGAAGTTGAGTTACTGGGTCTCATAGTAATTCTGTTTAATTTTTCCAGGGACTGCCATACCGTTTTCAATAGTGGCTTCACCATTTTACTTTCCTGTCAACTGCGCACAAGCATTCTAATTACTTCACATTCTGCCAACCCTGGTTATTTTGGTGGAGTTTTTGGTTTTATTTTTATTTTTTATAGTAAACATCTTAAGGGGTGTGAAATTTTTCCTTTAACAGAGTTGAGGCTGAGTGTGGTGGCTCACGCCTGTAACCCCAGCACTTTGGGAGGCTGAGGTGTGTGGGTGACTTAAGACCAGGAGTTCGAGAGCAGCCTGGACAACATGGTGAAACCATGTCTCTACCAAAAATACAAAGATTAACCAGGCGTGGTGGCATATGCCTGTAGTCCCAGCTACTCAGGTGACAGGCGGGAGGGTCACCTGAGCTTGGGAGGTCGAGTCTGCAGTGAGCCATGATTGTGCCACTGCACTACAGTCTGGGTGACAGAGTGAGACTCTGTCATAAATAAATAGTGAGTTGAACCCATTTACATTTAATATAGTTACTGATTTCTGATATTTTACGTTTTGTGTTACATTGTTCTCTTTATTATTCCTTTTACTTTCTTATTTCCTAGTTATTTTTTTGATAGACTGAATTTTCTTTTTTTTTAACACTCCCTTCTGATTATTTGAAAAGTTATACTTATTATTTCTTATTTTTTTCTTTTTATTTTTTTAGAGATGGGGTCTTGCTATGTTGCCCAGGTTGGCCTTGAACTCCTGGCCTCAAGGGATCCTACTCCCTCAGCCTCCAGAGTAGCTGAGACTACAGGTGCACACCACGGAGCCAGGCTTTTTTCCTGTTTGTCTATTGTCAGGTAAAAGCTCACGTTCCTTGAACACCTGCTATGTTCCAGTCCCTACACAGATCTTTTTATACTGATGATCTCATTTAATCCTTATAACAACACTATGGGGTTGCTCCTATTTTTAAAAATAAACTTTATATTTAGAATAATTAATTTTAAATTAGAATTAATTTAGAATTATTTAGAATAAATATTTTTATTTTAGAGTAATGTATTTAGGACTTAGATTCTTTTTTTTTTTTTTTTTTTGAGGCGGAGTCTCGCTGTGTCGCCCGGACTGGAGTGCAGTGGCCCTGGCCGGATCTCAGCTCACTGCAAGCTCCGCCTTCCGGGTTTACGCCATTCTCCTGCCTTAGCCTCCCGAATAGCTGGGACCACAGGCGCCTGCCACCTCGCCCGGCTAGTTTTTGTATTTTTAGTAGAGACGGGGTTTCACCGTGTTAGCCAGGATGGTCTCGATCTCCTGACCTCGTGATCCACCCGTCTCGGCCTCCCAAAGTGCTGGGATTACAGGCTTGAGCCACCACGCCCGGCCAGGACTTAGATTCTAAGAAAAATGAAAGTGCTGTCGGCAGTACAGAGAGTTTCTGTTTACTCCACACCCAGTTTCCTTTAGTATTCATAGCTTCCATGGATATGGTGCATTTGCCAAAATTAATGAACGAATACTGACACATTTTATTAGCTAAAATCCATAGTTTATGCACATTTCCCAGGTTTTTGTCAAAATTTTACCATCTGTGTCAACATACCACACGACATCAGCCTCTTGTCTCCTTAGGTTCTTGTTGGCTATGACAATAGTTTCTTCGTTTTGATGACCTTGGCAGTTTAGAGGAGATGGCCTTTAATTTAATAAGACTTTTTAAACATCTTTCTCCATAAGCATTTAGAATGAATCAGTATCCATAATTTTTCCCTCTGGAATAAGATAAGATCTTAAACATCTCATGCTTTGTAGGAATAATCTAAAATTTCAGTTCCAATTGAGCAATAAAATTCTTTGTACATTTCTCTTTCTCTTTAAAATAGTTTATTAAATGTCTTAATCTTAAGATCTTAGTATAAATTGTATCAGTTTATTTGTATTTCTTATCACTTTTGCATGTTTTGATTTTAATTATCTTTCTTGAATTACTTTTTTCCACCCCCCCGTCCCGCTGAAGAAAATATTTTCAGAAAGGATGGATGGGTGATAAACTTTCTGAGCCCTCCATGGTCACCCTTTTCTCATCTGCAACATGGAGATCAAAATACCTATGCCACAGAATTGTTGAAGATTTACAAGTTCATACTTTTAAGTTTTTAGCAGAGTTCACTATATAAACAATCAATAAATGTTAGCTCTTGTTACTATTACAATGAGCACATATTATTTTGTAATTATAAAGAAACTATGCACAGACACACGCAAGGAAGGAGGAAGAGTGGTAAAGAAGGTGATAATACGGAAAGTGATCTGACAGAATGGAAGAACAGGTGACATAACCACTATTTTCAGCTTGGTGAATGTGGAAAAGGCCTGAGCATTTTTGCCAACCAGCTTAACCTGGGCTATGCTGTCATCCGTGGTCCAGACAGCCACGTGGGTGTTAGAAGCCACACGGCCCATCTGTCTCCTTTGAGGTCACTGGAGTTTATCAGCTGTTGTGTACCCTTAGCATGAGTCAGGAGGGTTCTGGAAAAATGTCTTTCTAGTTGCAAGGACTGGCAACTCAGTTCAAAGATTAATAAACACAAAATAACACTTGAGAAGCGTATGTCGTGTCAAATGCAGAACGTGTGTTCCAGAGGGAGGAACAGAACACGAGTGCTCTCCAAACACACCACAATTTCTTCAACTGACTCTTTGTTACTCACGAGCAAGGCAGAGAGAACAAGTTGTTATGCCTGACACCAGGTTTCAGGACTGGAATGTTGTAGTGTGATTCATGTAGCTCTATTTAATATTTGCAGAGTCATCCAGTAACCCCTGTCAGAGCCCAGGGATGCCTTCACCCTGGGGCAACTCCCTCCTCCACCATCCATGCACTGCTTAGGGACCCTTGTAGGACGGCCTTGGTATGACAGATCGTTCCTCTCACTCTTGAATGGCAGTCGTGTCTCTGTAAACACCAGTGCTGGCCAGACACGGCCGGGTCTTTCATGTCAATTTAGGAATGTGTTGCCCTCATAAAGATAAGGCATTTAGTGCGCTTGACCTTGTTAAAGCTCTGTGACCAGCTCAGAATTTTTAATACCCAGGGAGTAGGGGAGAGGCACGGTAGGGGATGGACGCTAGTTGTTTCCTGTGCTCAGGGTAGAATCCTGGAATCTGAGTTGCCAAAAAAAAAAAAAAAAAAAAAAAAAAT
>NW_012117154.1:858738-894528 GCF_000951035.1 Colobus angolensis palliatus
GAAAGAGATAAAGAATAATGTGGCTAATAAATGAGATGCCGAAAAAAAAAAAAAAGAAAACAAAAATCGGATCATTAAGGTAAGATATTATGTTTAAATCTTATAATGTACTTGTAAACCTTGATGGCCTAATATATAAGTAACAAAAGACATGGCTTCATTGGTTTCTACTTTAAAAGCTTTCACAGGAAAGAGATAAAGAATAATGTGGCTAATAAATGACATGCTGATAAAGTATTAAAAAGAACAGAACATTTCTGACGGCTTCACACTCTGGAAGGATGGGAAATAAGCAAATGCAAAATAAAACAGCTGGGTAGACTCAAAGGAAATAAAAAAGGGGTTTCCCCCACCCCTGTACATTCCCTCAAGTAGGAGCTAAAAAGGAAAATAAAATTGCACCAAACCATGAGAGGGGAACATTTAAGTATTCTAATATTGTAAATAGACATTCAGGCTGAGTTTTCCATCCAAAAGCTAGGACAGGAAATAAATCCTTAAGCATAAACTAAGAGACTAATAAGGAAATAATATTTTCAAGGGTTTAAACAAATAGTTTTTATTTAATGCAAAAACAACATAATCAAGACACTTTATCACATGTCATATATGACAGCAAATATGCTTACCAGGCTTCTTCCAAGAGCAAATGAGATAAAAGTACTTTGAAGCCATAAAATGTTATGCAAATGTGCAGTGATATTAATGTTATTTGGGAAAATAAAAGCACTGGGTTTCTCCCTTTTCCTGTTTCCCATTCCTTTTAATTTACCTTAAAATACAAGTTTATTTCTGCTCACTGTACCTGAGGAGTTGCCTGGTAGGAAATGCAACACACACGAAACCTGGCTTTTTCTTCCTGTCTTATTGTTCATTTGTGACCATATTTGTTTTTCCTGGTTGTTGTTTAAAAATTGTTATGGAAAATTTCAAACAGACATCAAGTTAGAGGGAATTTGATTATGAGCTTCATGTCCTCATCCCTCAGCGTCTACATGTATTATTAACTTTTTGGCCAATCTTATTCCATCTATAATCCCACCTACTTCCCAACTCAGATTATTTTGAAGTCAATGCCAGACATCCTGTCATTTCCGTTAGAATTCCTAAAAGATAAAAACTATTCAAAAAAGAACACGGGACAGAGGCAGGCGGATCACCTGACGACAGGAGTTGGAGACCAGTCTGGTCCAACATGGTGAAACCCCGTCTCTAGTAAAAATACAAAAATTAGCCGGGCGTGGTGGCGGGCACCTATAATCCCAGCTACTTGGGGGGCTGAGGCAGGAGAATTGCTTGAACCTGGGAGGTGGAGGTTGCAGTGAGCTGAGATCGCTCCATTGTACTCCAGCCTGGGCAACAAGAGTGAAACTCTGTCCCAGAAAAAAAAAAAAAAAGAACACAAGCTGGACGTGGCGGCTCACACCCGTAATCTCAGCCCTTTGGGAGGCCCTGGAGGAAGGATCGCCTGAGTCCAGGAGTTTGAGACCAGCCTGGGCAACACAGAAATGCCCAGTCTCTACAAGATACAAAAATTAGCCTGGCGTTGTGGCTGCGCCTGTAGTCCCAGCTACTGGAGAGACTGAGGCTGGAGGATGGCTTGAGCCCAGGAGATTGGGGCTGCAGTGAGCCATGATCGCAACACTGCTCTCCAGCCTGAGTGACAAAGGGAGACCCTGTCAAAAAAAAAAAGAAAAGAAAAAAAAGAAAGGATCTTACTATAACAATAATTCTTGAATATCACCAAAATCCAGTCAGTGCTCCATTTCCCCGATTGTCCTGTAATTTTTTAAACAAGTTGTTTGAATCAGGATCCAAAAAAGTTCCCATTCATTGTGATTGAGGTGTCTCTTAAGATTTTTTAGGCCTGGAAGTACTGGCACAATCTCCTTCTCTCTCTCTCCTTCCTCCTCCTACTCTTTCTCTCCCACCCCCACCACCCCCAAACCAGGAGACCTGACCAGGCAGCAGTGATCATCTGATTGACGCACATTGCACCCCCTGCCTGAAAAGATGCTGTACTTCATTGAGTTCCTTCCTTTTCTGTTCTTTCCAAATGGTAATGGCTGTGAGGATTTGGCAAAGGTTTTAGAATCTAGGAATGGATGAGAAAACTGTTTTAAAGGGCCCCTCCACACTACTGAGGTCATTTACTTTTTCTTACTCTTTACTAAAACCTGTCTCGATCACTGATATAATAGATGAGCAAGATACTCTAGTGGAAAATGTCATGTAAATGTAAAGGACTGCTGATGGTTATGTTTTCATTCAAGAATGTTTTACAGGGCGAGATTTTGCAAGGAGAAGTACAAGTAAAACTGAATCATGAGCAATTTATGTTTTTACCTTCGGGGCAACCATAAATTAAGCCGGATAATTGTTCCTGGGCTCTGAAAACTCTGGGACAAGAAGCCATGGCTATAAGCCAAGAAAAAAAAAAAGTTGTGTTTTTAAAAATACTCATTTAAAAGAGGAAAAGCAATTAGGGAGCAGATCCTGTAAGTAAAGGAAGATGGGGAAATGGCATTCAGTAGGTATCCAACTAGTTATTTGATATGACAGTGGCACAAATGATGCAAAAATATTCTCTTTCTTCCCTCAAAGTTACAGAAACTGGCTCACAGTTTTTTGAGCAGTAAAGAATTTTAGGGCCGGGCGCAGTGGCTCACCCCTGTAATCCCAACACTTTGGGAGGCTCAGGTGGGAGGATCACTTGAGCCCAGGAGCTCAGCCTAGGCAACACAGTGAGGCCCCATCTCTACAAAACATTTTGAAATTAGCTGGTGTGGTGGTGTACGCCTGTAGTCCTAGTGTATTAGTCTGTTCTCACACTGCTGTAAAGGACTGTCCGAGACTGGGTAATTTATAAAGGAAAGAGGTTTAATTGACTCATGGTTCCATGTGGCTGGGGAGGCCTCAGGACACTTACAATCATGGTGGAGGCGGAAGCAAACATGTGCTTCTCCACATGATGACAGGAAGGAGAAGTGCAGAGTGAAAGGGGAAAAACCCCTTATGAAACCATCAGATCTTGTAAGAACTCACTCACTACCATGAGAACAGCAGCATGGGGATAACCACCCCCATGATTCAATTACCTCTCACCAGGTCCCTCCTGTGACACGTGGGGATTATGGGAACTACAATTCAAGACGAGATGTAGGTGGGGACACAGCCAAACCATATCCCCCAGCTACCCGGGAGGTTGAGGTGGGGGGATCGCATGAGCTGGGGAGGTTGAGGCTACGGTGGGCCGTGATCGCACCACTGTACTCCAGCCTAAGCAACAGAGTGAGACCCTGTCTCAAATAAATAAATAAACAAATAAGGTACAAAAGTCAGGCTGGGCGCGGTGGCTCACGCCTGTAATCCCAGAACTTTGGGAGATTGAAGCAGGCAGATCACGAGGTCAGGAGATCAAGACCATCCTGGCTAACACGGTGAAACCCCATCTCTACTAAAAATACAAAAAATTAGCCGGGCGTGGTAGCAGGTGCCTGTAGTTCCAGCTACTCGGGAGGCTGAGGCAGGAGAATGGCGTGAACCCGGGAGGCAGAGCTTGTAGTGAGCTGAGATCACGCCACTGCACTCCAGCCTGGGGACAGAGCGAGACTCCGTCTCAAAAAAAAAAAAGAAAAAACAAATTCAAAAAAAGAATTTCAGAAAGAACTCAATCTACCATTCTCCCATCCCCATCTTTTTCTTTCTTTCTCTCCCCTCCTTCCCTCCCTCCCTCCCTCCCTTCCTTCCTTCCTTCCTTCCTTCCTTCCTTCCTTCCTTCCTTCCTTCCTTCTTTCTTTCTTTCTCTTTTTTGACATTGTCTCTCTCTCTGTTGCCTAGGCTGGAGTGCAGTGACCCGATCTCAGCTCATTGCAACCTCTGCCTCCCGGGTTCAAGTGATTCTTCTGCCGCAGCCTCCAGAGTAGCTGGGATTACAGGCGCATGCCACCATGCCCAGATACTTTTTGTATTTTCAGTAGAGATGGGGTTTCCCCATTATGGCTAGGCTGGTCTTGAACTCCTGGCCTCAGGTGATCCACTCTTCTCAGCCTCCCAAAGTGCTGGGATTACAGGCGTGAGCCACCGCGCCCATCCCCCCCATCTTTTTCACAGATGAGAAAATGGAGACCTAGAGGGGCTGTGAGGTATGCCCAAAGTTGAAGAGCCATTTAACTCTGTTGTGGGGTTGTAAGGTATAGGTCTCCTGATACCGAATCCAAGGCTCTTTCTCTCGCTTTCCCCTTTTTTTCTATCAGGCTTTGAGAGAATTTACAAAGTGTTTGCCATAATTTTACGGAAATAACGCTAGCAATAAAGGTAATTTGCTATCAGCAATAGTCTTGAATCTGGAGTTTCAATTAAATTTATTAAACATGTGTTGGGTACCTACCATCAGGTTATAAGAATACTTTGAAGTTTCTTTTGCTTTTAACATTAGACTTTTTCTCAGGTTTTTTGTTTGTTTGTTTGTTTGAGACAGAGTCTCGCTCTGTCACCCAGGTTGAACTGCAGTGATGCGATCTCCGCTCCCTGCAACCTCCGCCTCCCAGATTCAAGTGATTCTCCTGCCTCAGCCTCCTGAGTAGCTGGGATTGCAGGCGCCCGCCACCAAACCCAGGTAATTTTTGTATTTTTAGTAGAGACAGGGTTTCACCATGTTGGCCAAGCTTGTCTTGAGCTCTTGACCTCAAGTGATCCACCCACCTCAGCCTCCCGAAGTGCTGGCATGAGCCACTGCGCCTGGCCACTCAGGTTATTTTAATGCCGCACAGTTTACTGTCACATATATTGGTATAGGAGGTAGAGATTCCTTTCATCAAACTTACCACTAGTGTTGCCACCATTTATTTGCTTTTCTCCTCACCATCCTCCAACCCATCTCTTTGTCTCCCATTCACAGTCAAGGATTGACTTGTTTTGTACAGAAGGTGGCCATGCCTGCTGGTAGGAAGGTCGAGAGGGACATTCACCAGTGGTGCATATGGCCGTCTGCCTTTAAACTTAAACTTTCGTTTCTGCTTGCTTCAAAATTATAGTTTGAAAGGTAGCTTTCATTAGCAGCTAGATCTGGCTGCCTCTTTTCACAGGTAAGACCACAGGAACCCAGAAAGGCAGAGGACTTGCTCAAAGTAACTCGAGGTATCAATGGCAGATCCCGGCACAGAGCCCCGGTCTCTGCAGTGCTCTATCATTGGATCTTATACACAAGAGAATCAGATCTACTCAGCTGCCTAGGGATTTGTGCGGAAACAACTTCCATTTGTGGTTACGATAACTGATGCGAGAATTTTCAGGAACAGGATTTCTTGGGGAGAAGTGGGAAAAAAATCCCCACTGGGAACAAATTTAAAATAAAAAGCTGTGAAAATGTATGCGTCTCTGAGAAAAGGTGTTTAAGCTGCTTCCTGGAGTGACTTGGGTTAGAGAATGAGTTTGTAAGTGCATGGTGACCCAGTTAATGTAGGAAGTATCAAACTCCAGTCACAAGCGACCTGAGAGAGGAGTCCTCTTTTTAATAAATGTAAACAAATGCTATCTTCATTTTTCCATTTAATTTTTTTTTTTTTGAGACAGGGTCTCTCTTGCCCAGTCTGGAAGGCAGTAGCACGATTGTGGCTCACTGCAGCCTCCACCTGCTGGGCTCATGCAGTCCTCTCACCTCAGCTTTTGAGCAGCTGAGACTAAAGGTGCACAACACTATGCCCAGCTAATTTTTGTATTGGTTTGTAGAGACAGAGTCTCACTATATTGCCCAAGTTGGTCTTGAACTCCTGGGCTCCAGCATTCTGCTCACCTTGGCCTCCCAAAGTGCCAGATTACAGGCAGGAGCCATCACACCTGGCCTACTTTTATTTAGTAAAGTAACATATGGCTGGGTACAGTGGCTCATGCCTATAATCCCCACACTTTGGGAAGCCAAGACAGGAGGATCGCTTGAGCCCAGGAGCTCAAGCTCAGCCCTGGCAACATAGCGATACCCCATCTCCATAAAAAATAAAAATTAAAAAATTAGCCAAGTATGGTGGCATGCACCTATAGTCCCAGCTACTTGGGAGGCTGAGGCAGGAGGATTGCTTGAGCCCAGAAGGCAGAGAATGCAGTGAGTAGAGATTGCGCCACTGCACTCTAGCCTGGGTGACAGAGTGAGACCTCAAAAAAAAAAAAAAGACAGTAACATATGCACATAGGAACAGTTCCAATAGGAACCAGAATCTAACCATGAGGAAACATCTTAGCATGTGAGCCATTCTGCAACAACTAGACTGCTGTCTTCAAAACACTCAGTGTCACGAAAAGCAAAAAGGCCTGATGGGACAGGGACTATTCTATATTTTAAAAGTCCAAAAAGACAAAACAACCAAATGCAAAGTGTGAAACTTAATTAGATCCTGGATGAAAAAAAGGTATATAAAAGATATTGTGGGGACTACCGAGGAAAGTCGATTGTGGATTGTATATCAAATGATCATGGGAGATTATTGTGAATTTCTTTAGATGTGATGATGTTATTCTGGGCATGGAGGAAAATGTCCTTGTTCTCAAGAGACAGCAGCTGGAATATTTCCGAATGAAGCATTATGATGTTTTCATCTCACTTCAAATGGCCCAGAAAAAAAGGAGGAGAGGTAAATAAAGCTTATGTGGAATCCAGGTTAAAGTATATTGTTATTTCTTGTACTATTTAACTGTTACATAGATGTGAACATTTTCAAGCTAATAGGAAAAAACGTCTAATGCAAAAAGGCTCTTTACAAAAAATATGGTCTCCTCCACCCCTATCCGTTTGTGTTCCCTGGGATATTTTTTATTTTTATTTTATTTTATTTTTGAGACAGAGTCTCACTCTGTTGCCCAGGCTGGAGTGCAGTGGTACAATCTCAGCTCACTGCAATCTCTGCCTCCCGGGTTCAAGCAATTCTCCTGTCTCAGCCTCCTGAGTAGCTGGGATTACAAGCACACACTACTACACTTTGCTAATTTTTGTATTTTTTTAAGAGATGGGGTTTTGCCATGTTGGCCAGGCTGGTCGTGAACTCCTGACCTCAGGTGATCCACCTGCCTCGCCTCCCAAAGTGCTGGGATTGTAGGCATGAGCCACTGTGCCTGGCCTACATTTAATGTATCTAGTTGCCTGTTCTAGTATTTAACTCCAAATTAAAAAATAAATACAGATACTGCTATTTCTTGAGCTTATAACTTTAGATAGTTCTAATAGTTTTCTCTGATAGTAGGTGATGTTTTTAGCTCTTTCTACACCCCATGTCTTTTCACCCCATGGTCCCAGAATTCTTCTACCAAATTTTGTGTTGAGATCCATATTCAATATTTTCATTATTATTACTAAATGCTACAGGACCATATACTGATTAACAAAAGAGCATATAATGATTACAGTTCCTTTATTGTGACACCTGCTATTTTTTTACTGAACTTAATCATTGCCTTGTTTCTTCAGTTGCTTTGCTTTTATAATCCATTGTTAAGTATTTCCTCACCTGAAGAAAACAGCTTGGTTAAACTTCATCCAAGGTTATTTTTTCCCCTAAAATCTCTACTAGCGCCTTTTTTTTCCTTGAGAACACCTGGTGTGGAGCTCTCTAACTACCTGTGGTCTGGACTACATGCTCACCAGGTTTGCTCCATAATTCCTAACTGGGACTTTCCTCCACCCCTGCTCTGGGAATTCCCATTGCACGGTTCCTATCTTGGATCCCCTCTGGCTCTTGGGTTCCATGCTTCCTTGCTTCCCTATCTTATGGCTATCAGTGTTGTGTTGAGAAGTTGAATTCCATTTCAATTCCTGACTCTTGGCCTCTCACCTACTTTTTCTCTTGAAAAATTCTTGGGATATTTTCTTCTATCTGATGTCCTGAAATCACCATGAAGTTCCTTGATGTTGGTCTTTTTCATTCAGTGAGCCAGTCATTGCTCGGAATTTTTCATTTAGAGGGACATGTTCTTCAACTCTGGGAAAATTTATGAAACTATTCAATAGTATTCTTCTTTCCATCTTCTCTGGTCTTTCTGGGACTCTTGTCAGCCAGATACTGAGTTTCTATATTGAACTTCTGTGTGTGTTACTTTTTTTCTCAATATGATCATCTTCCTTTTGCTCTACATTCAGATTGATATATTAAATATAATCTTTTAGTCCTTTTACTATTTTTAAATTTCTGCTATCACGTGTGTTTATTTGTATTTATAGTCACCATATTTTCAGTTTTCAACAGTTCCTTCTTTTTCTCTAATCTGTTCCATTTTAAGCATTCTATGAATATAATATTTCTCTGATTTTTCTCATGTTTTTTTTGTTTTTTATTGAAGTTTAATCTCTATATAATAAAGTACACAAAATTTAGGGGTAAGACTTAATGAATTTATATATAAACATATACTAAATCTATTACATTTTATTATATTTGTATATATTTGTTAAATATCATATATCATATATAGTTTACATATTTATAATGAATTTTAAATTTTATATCACTATATAAACATTATTTTATTGTATATAATAAATTATATATTACAATAAACTAAATCATGTGATGTGACATATTTGTATATATGATTTATATTCTTATACATGATTTATATTTATATTATTTATAAGTTATGTGTATTTATAATATAACATACATAATTTAAATACACCTGCATAACAACCAGTCAGATCAAAATAGAAAACATTTCCAGCATATCATTAGACTGCCTTGTGCTCCTTTCTTGATCAATTCCCTTCACAAAATAACCACCATTGCCACTTCTATTGTATTATTCAATTTTTCCTATTAGCTTTATCTAATATCTAAGATAAGATATTCTTACATATTTTTTTCAGCAAGAGAGATCACAGTGTGACTTAGTAACTTATTTAGTTTACTTTGAATTGGTCCTTTTACCACTTACAAACAATGCAAGAACCTAACAACAGCTTAACTCTTTCACTCCTTCCTTAGCTTTGTGATACTGTTGTCACGTATTATACTCCTGCATGTGTTATAGAACATGTAGGACAGCGTTATTATTGCTAATTTACATGGAAATAGTCCTTTATATTTTCCCACATTACTCCTTTTGGGGTTGTCTGGTGCTTCTTTTAGTGACATACTTCTTTCTGTGGTCATTTTACTTCGATTTCCAGAAGTTCCTATGGTATTTCATTGAGTACACATCAGATGGCAACAAATTCTCCCAGTTTTTGTTTGTCTGAAAATGATTTAATTTCGCCTTCATTTTTGAAGGATATTTTCACTAGGTATCAAATTCTATGTTGTCAGTTTCTTTTTCTTTTAGAACTCTAAAGATGCTCTTCCATGATTTTATGGCTTCCATAGTTTTGTTGAAAAATCAGCTGTCAGTCTAATTGTAGCTTCTTACAGATGTTGTTTTTTCTCTAACAGCTTTTAAGACTTTCTCTTTGTCTTTGGTTTTCAGTAGTCTGGATATAACATTAGTGAATTTTTTTTTTTTTTATTTTGCCTAGATTTTTTGAAGCCTCTTGAATCTGTAGTTTAACATCCTTCATTCTCAGTCATCGTCTCTTCAAACACTGCTTCTGCCCCATTTTCTTTCTCCTTTCCATACAGGACTCCAATTTTACATTTGTGAGACCTTTTGCTGTAACTCATAAGTCTCTTATAGCAAGTTTTCTTGCTTTTTTCTCACTGTCAGTTTGAATAATTTTCTATTGACCTTTCCTCACATTTGCCATTTCTGTCTTTAGCTGTGTCTAGTCTTCGGTTAAATTCTTCCCATAAATTCCTAATTTTCGTCATTGTACTTTTCAGTCTATGTTTCTTTTATAGATTTAGATTTATAAGTTGAAGTTTTTATTTAAATTTTCCATGTTTTCATCCATTTTGTCCACCTTTTCCTCCGCTTAGTTTTACATAGTATTTAGTTATTTTAAAGTCCTAGTCTGCTTATTCCAATATCTGGATTGTCTGTTGGTCTGCTTCTATTGTCTATTTATATTTTTATTTATTATTGGTTATATGGTCTTGTATCATTGAAAAGTTAATTGTCTTATATTATATATTAGGCATTGTACATAAAAGAACTGCAGAGTCTCCAGATGGTATTATTTTCCACCAGAGAAGGTTTCATTTTTTCCCATGTGAAGTATATAGGGTGAAGCACTAATCACTTCAATCTAGTTAGAAATTAAAGTGGATCAGAGCTAGGCTGCAGGTTTTTTTTTTTAATGGAGTCTCGCTCTGTCACCCAGGCTGGAATGCAGTGGCGCAATCTCGACTCACTGCAAGCTCCGCCTCCCAGGTTCACGCCATTCTCCTGCCTCAGTCTCCCAAATAGCTGGGACTACACTACAGGTGCCCGCCACCATACCCGGCTAATTTTTTGTATTTTTAGTAGAGCCTCGGCCTCCCAAAGTGCTGGGATTACAGGCGTGATCCACCGTGCCTGGCCCTAGGCTGCAGTTTTAAGAAGATTCAGTTCACCTCTGATTCATCTCTGTATCTCAGGTAATCTTCAGCCTGACTTATAGGATTTCATTGGTCTCTCTCAAATGAAAGCATTAAATTAAATTTTTGTTTTGTATGTTGGGGACTTGGAGTTGGCACTCAGTGAATGTCCTTTCTTCTACACCAAATTATATAGTTTGAAGAGAAATTATAGAGGCCAAAATATTATACTAATTAGTGATAAAAGCCCTGCTGGATAACAAGACTTTAAGCTTGCTGAACAAGTTAGCTTGTCTGTATTAAATCTCAAATTAGGCAAACTTTCTTACCTAGAACCAGATAATGCTGGATGGGATCAAGTCTCCTTATACCGGAGTACTGTGTAGGCATGAGGACTCAGCATAGAATGTTTTGTTCTACAAGCAACTTCCTCCCAAGAAGAAGTAGAGCAGAGTTGAGTTGAGGATGCTCAGTTATCTTCTTAAATTTATCAATCAAATTGATGGTTGCACCTCCCTCATACCATGGGGAAATTTTTCACTGTAGAAAATAGGATTGGGAAAAGATATTCCTCCTCTAACAACATGCACTGGACTGTGTTCTTGATAGGGCCACAAGGCTGAGGCAGAATCACCATCCTCATTTGAGTACATAGTCCCCTTAAGGCATCCCATTTCCTAGTTAGGAATTAAAGAATGCCTAACGATGAGTCATCCAAAGGTTTTCTTATTGCCAGTTCTCCTCACATTCTCTTACTCCACGGGCTGATAAACTGTGACCCATAAGCCACATCTGGCCTGCTCCCTCTTTCGGGAAATAGTTTTATTTGGAATGCAGCCACATCTGCTTGTTTACATATTGTTTATGACCACTTTCACACTTCAATGGCAGAGTTGAGTACTTAGGACAAGGATTGTATGACCCTCAAAGCCTAAAATATTTACTGTCTAGTACTTTACAGATAAAGTTTATCAACCCTTACATTAGACCACAGTTGGTTCTGTACCAACCTTTTTCTCTCTCTTTCTGAGGTTTATTTAAAGAAAGAAGGGATAACTGGATAAAAGGCCAGCTACACTCTATCTCTAACACACCTAACGTGTGAGGATCTCTGAATATTTCTCATGGTTGTTTCATTCTGCCTTTTAAACCATAAAGGTTCCAGTCAGAAAAACCAAGGCATGGTGTGGATCTGGGAGTTAGAAGGAAACAAGGCTTCCATGATTGATACCAGCTCTGGTTTCCTGCAAAGGACAAAGTCAAGCAAGGTTACCTGTCAGTTCTCCATGGCAGGTAGTGGCCAACAGGTCTCAGACAATACGATGACCTTGAGTTCATTATTTCTAAGGCTTGGCAGTCTCACTTTGGACCAGTGGGATAAGCGCTTATACACACTTTAAGAATATCTCTAGCCGGGCGCGGTGGCTCATGCCTGTAATCCCAGCACTTTAGGAGGCCGAGGCAGGTGGATCACAAGGTCAGGAGATTGAGACCATCCTGGCTAACATGGTGAAACCCCGTCTCTACTAAAAATACAAAAAATTAGCTGGGTGTGGTGGCAGGCGCCTGTAGTCCCCGCTACTTGGGAGGCTGAGGCAGGAGAATGGTGTGAACCCGGGAGGTGGAGCTTGCAGTGAGCTGAGATCGCGCCACTGCACTCTAGCCTGGGCGACAGAGTGAGACTCCGTCTCAAAAAATAAAAATAAAAAAAGTCTCTAGCAGGCATGGTGGCTTATGCCTGTAATCCCAGCACTTTGGGAAACTGAGGTGGAAGAATAGCTTGAGTCCCAGGAGTTCAAGTCCAGCCTCAGCAACACAGCAAGACCTTGTCTCTACAAAAAATAAAAACTTAGCTGGGTGTAGTGGCCTGCACCTGAGTTCCCAGCTACTCAGGAGGCTGAGGTGGGAAGATCGACTGGGCCCAGGAAGTAGAGGCTGCAGTGAGCTGTGATCATACTACTGCAGTCCAGCCTAGGCAACAGAAGAAGACCCTATCTCAATCAATCAATTGATCAAAGAATACCTCTGAAGCTAGGTATGGTGGTATGCAACTGTAATTCTAACAACTCAGGAGGATGAGATAGGAGAATCTCTTGAGCCCAGGAGTTCAAGACCAGCCTGGGCAACATAGTGAGACACATAATGTTTTGTTTGTTTTCTCAAACAAAACAGCAACAAAATAAGAGTAATAAAAAATAAAAAGAATACCTCTGCAATGTGACCAGGGATACCTTCTAGACTGTTGAGGTCACTGGCTTTGATTCATTCAGCTTATTTATTCCTGAACCCATAACCAGGCAACCCTTAGCAGCAGGACCTATGCTGGTTCCATCATGCTACTTCTCCCTCTGTGAAGACCCGTTCCTGGTGTTTGTGGATTTGGCTGTGTATTGACCTTCTCAAAAGTCTGCTTACTCAAGATCTGTATGCCAGTATGAAAATGAGAATGCTAAGAAAATGAGTTAATGTTGTTACATGTTGCGTCCACATTTTATTTGAAAATTATCTGTTCTTATGGATGTCAGAGATGTCAGCATGAATGAAGTGGTCCCACAGACTTTAGGATAGGAAGAGAGGCGAATTCTCACTTGACCCTGGCTCCAGTAGTTCCCTTGAGTGGGAGTGGTGATAATGATGATGTTGCCTGAGGTAGACTGAATTATCATTCAACATATTCATTGCCTCTCCCATGGGGCTCAGCCCGGTGAGGCTACTCCCTACAGGAGGATTTTTTTGCCCCTTTGATATCAGACTTGCTACAGTGGTAGGAATGTGTGTCACATACAAGCAGAAGTTGAAAGAGCTATCACAAGCTCTTTTCCCTCCACCTAGAGACTGGCGTGTCTCCAGTGGAGACATTTGCTTCTAGTGAGGTCTTGCAATAAAGAACATGCAGGGTAGAGCCTTAGCTGGCCCATATTATGAGACAGAGAACAGCCTTCGTTGTGGGAAGCCACTGAGATTTGGGAGTGTTATTTTACTACTGCGTAAACCAGTGAAAGTCAACTAATATAATGGTAATTTAAATTTCTGCTGATTTGTCTGTGGTGCTCAGAGTACTAGAGATATTACATTTCCCTGGCCAAAAATAAGCAATGTGGTGAAGAAGGTGAGTTAGAGATTGTAACTTGCTTGCCTAGTGTTACCTAATCAATCAGTAGTTAGAATAAGATCTACAGACAATCTGTCCCCAAAACTTACTAACATTTCATAAGATGAACGTTAAAGACCATGTTAGTAATATTCTTAACTCCCTCATGAGGTCATTAAAGTAAAAACCATTGTTTATGTTCCAAAATATATCCAAATTTTGCTTTTCATAATTTACATAGGTGAGCTATTTGACCAGTTGCTAGTACTTGGGGCTAAAAAGAGAAATTTTAAACAAGTACAATACATCTAAATGTATAAAATTTAGCTAAATGTTGCAAATGCAAAGGAAATCCTAAAATACTTATTAAATAAATATAAATGCAAGTTATTATCTGTTGTAGGAAAAAATACACAGTAATAAAGTAAATGTGACTTGCAGTAATGATAAAACAGCAAACTACTGAAAGATACAACAGAGATATAGTGTAGGAAAAAGTCAGACACAAAAAAGTAAAAGGGTGCAGATGGTATGATTTCATTCCTATGAAGCTCAAAAACGGGCAAAATCCACCATGAAAGAACATGGAACAGTTTGGTCACCTGTGGGTTGGAGTCCAGTTGAGCGAGGCCAACAGGAGCCTTTCCAGATGATGAAAATGTTCTTATGCAGATCTGGGTGATGGTAAACAGGTCGGTGTAGATGTGAAAATTCATCAAGCTGCTCACTTCAGATATGCACACTCACTTTATGTCAGTCATTCCCCAGTTTAAAAAAGAAATTAGGCTGAGCATGGTGGCTCATTCCTGTAATTCCAGCACTTTGGGAAGCCAAGGGGAGAGAATCGCTTGAGGCCAGGAGTTCAAGACCAGCATGGGCAACATAGCAAGACCTCATCTCTGCTAAAAATCAAAAGAATTAGCAGGGTGTGATGGTGTGCACCTGTGGTCCTGGCTACTTGGGAGGCTGAGGTGGGAGGATCTCTTGAGCCTAAGAGGTCAAGGCTGCAGTAAGTTGTCATCACATCACTGCACTCCAGCCTGGGCAACAGAGTAAGACCCTGTCTCAAAAAAAAAAAAAAAAAAAAAAGAAAGAAATTCAGGAAACCTGTGCTATGGACTGGATATGTGTTCCTAATCCCTCACCAAATCCATGTTGAAGTTTCAGCCTCCAATGTGATGGTATTACGAGTGAGACCTTTGAGGGGTGATTAAGTCAGAAGGGTGGAGTCCTCATGAGCAAGATTAGTGCCCTTATAAAAACCCCTGAGAGAGGTTGCTTTTTCTCTCTCCTCTCTACCACGTGAGGATAGAATGAGAAGATGGCCATCTACACACCAGAAAGAGGGTCTGCATCAGGCATGGGAGCTGCAGGCTCTTTGATTGTGGACTTCTTAAAGTTCCTTCAGAACTGTAAGAAATAAATTTCTGTTGTTTAAGCCATCCAGTTGATGGTAGTTTTGTTATACAGTCAGAACTGACTATGACAACCTGCTTTCAGATTCACTCATGAAAACTCATTGTAAGCACAGGGCATTTTGCAAATGTGGATTGAAAAATTCATTGCTCAATCACTAAAACACTTGAAACAAGTATTTAAGTTCAATGGGTTCAGCAACAAATTGACATCCCAGTGCGGAGCCAGTCAATGGCACTAACTTGTTAAGACATGAGAGAGTCCAAATTGACAAATAGAAAATAATCATCATACATTTTAAAAGTTAAACGCTCTTTTCTTCTCCACAAAGGGATGTCATGGTGGAACTGGTAAAATTCAGATTCTTTGATCAAAGACTATATTTGGTTCCTTTATATTAGAACTACAGTATGATTAGAATACAGAGTGATTCATTAAGAATAGGAAGTATTAGAAAATACTGGTTTTTTTTTTGAAATGGAATCTCGCTCTGTCGCCCAGGCTGGAGTGCAGTGGCACGATCTTGACTCACTGCAAGTTCTGCCTCCCGGGTTCATGCCATTCTCCGGCCTCAGCCTCCCTAGTAGCTGGGATTACAGGCGTGCACCACTACACCTGGGTAATTTTTGTATTTTTAGTAGAGACAGGATTTCTCCATGTTGGTCAGGCTGGTCTTGAACTCCTGACCTCAAGTGATCCACCTACCTGAGCATTCCAAAATGCTGGGATTACAGGCATGAGCCACTGTGCCTGACCCTATTTGTTTAAATTGTATATGTAAAAAATGTTTAGCTTGTCAGTTCATCAAACATGTTTGAAATCTTATAAGACGTAAGGTACTATGTATTATACTGCCTCGTGCAAAGGCTTAAAAGGAATATGTGATGGGTGCGCTGTCCTGAATGAGTTTACAGTGTAATTAAAGCTTACCCCTAAAAAGGACATTTTAAGTGAAGTGATTGATACATACAGACTGTATGCCAATAAGCACTAGTGCTAATGTATATCACAGAAGAAGTACCAGACCAGAGACAACTGACAAAGTTCTCATAGAAGACTTAGGATTTGAACTTGACCTTGAAAGATGGGTAGAATTTCAAGTGGATGGGGGTTTTTCCAGGCAGGAAAGATAGTAATGTGAACAAGAAATAGGAGTGAAAAGTGATGAGGTGGATTTTGGCTACGGTCACAGCCAGTGGTTCGACCTGCACTGAAGTTGTGTAAAGGAAGATGAGGGACGTGCTTAAAAACATGGGTTGAAGCACATTCCATTTATTGTGCACTTTATTTCTATTATGATTACATTGTAATATATAATCAAATAATTATACAGCTCTCCATGAGGTAGAATCACTGGGAGCCCTAAGCTTGTTTTCCTGCAACTAGATGATCCTGTCTGGGGATATGGGAGACAGACAGATTATCAGGCATTAGATTTTCACAAGGAACACACAACCTAGATCCCTCACGTGTGCAGTTCACAGTAAGGTTTGCGCGTCTGTGAAACTCTAACGCCTTCGCTGATCGGACAGGAGGCAGAGCTCAGAAGGTAATGCAAGCGATGGGGAGTGGCTGTAAATACAGATGAGGCTTCTCTCTCCTGCCTGCTTCTCACCTCCTGCTAAGCAGCTGGGTTCCTAACAGGCCACCATCTGATACCCATCTGTGGCCTCAGGGTTGGAGACACCTGTCCTAAAGCGAGCTGCTGGTACGTAGGGCTGTGCCCAAGGTGGAGATCATAGCTGACTGCTAGCTGTTGTCTTCCCTGGAGATCACGGATGTGGTCTCCCAGTCCTGCTCCATACACCTCTCCAAGTGGCCACCACCAGCTAGTCAGACCGGCACACAAGAGGACAGACGACACCAAGCCACCTGTCTCACTTTTTACTCAGTTTCCTCAATCCCATCAGCCACTGGGCTCTGCCACTGGTGTCTCCAGGAAGCCGCTCAGGCTCATCCCTGCCTCCTCGGGGTGTCACTATCACTCTCAGGGCCTTCTCTTCCTGACGCCGCAACGCTTCCTGCTTGGCCTCTCTGCATCCCAAGGTCCTGTCTGTCCACTGAAGCCTGCAAACGTGAGAGAGCTCCCAATTATTCACCTGACATTTACACTCTGCACCTCAATTATCCTGAAACAATCCCCCACCAACCAACATCTGCGGAAAAATTGTCTTCCACAAAACCGGTCCCCCATGCCAAAAAGGTTGGGGACTGCTAGTTTAGGAAATACCACTTAGCCTCTGGCTCATGTCTTCTTCAGTGAATCCAGCAATTCAATTCAGTTCAAGTAGTGCATGTCTGAAATATTTAAGAGTTGACTTAACAAAAAATAATCTGTTCTTCAGGCTTCCATCTTGCCACTCACGTTTGGTCCTCTCTGTCTAAGGCCATATCTCAGGATCCTTGAGCATGTCTCCTCCCCAACCTCCTTGGACCTTTAAATACGGGGATTCCTTAGGATTTATCCTGGGCTCTCTCTCTTCACACCTCTCTTACCCATGGCTCCAAAAGTCATTTCACAGAAAGAAAGGCAGAAATCTATGCCTAATCTTTCTGATGAGCTCATTCAGGCACCCACCAGTGTCTATTCAACATGTCTGTTTGGATCAAACTCAGAAGATTCAAAACTGAACTCAAAACAATTCCCTCACTCATTCTACTGCTTTTAGTATTTCTTGGCTCAGGAAATGGCTCTCATCTACCTGGAAGTCACCCTTGACAATTTCTCCTTTACCCTCCTTCTCCTAATCCCTCTCCTCCTCACACACTGCAATGCCATCAATCACTAAGTCCTGTGGAAACATAACCCCAGCACTTTGGGAAGTTGAGGCGGGAGGATCACTTGAGCCCAGGAGTTCAAGACCAGCCTGGACAACATAGTGAGACCCCGGGTCTAGAAAAACTACAAAGGTTAGCCAGGCACAGTGGCGCAGGCCTGTAGCCCCAGTTACTTGGGCGGCTGCGGCAGGAGGATCCCTTCAGCAGAGACAGAGGCTGCAGTGAGCCAAGAGCATGCCACTGCACTCCAGCCTGGTGACAGAGTGAGACCATCTCAAAAAGAAGAAAACAAAAGAAAACACAGAATCTGTCATTATGTATTTATTATATTATATTATTTTTTATTTATTTTTCAAATCCATCCAATTCTCTCCCTACTGCCAACCCTCCAAGTCAAGTTGTCATTTTTTTTTACTTCAACTACTATTATTATTTCCACCTTTTAAAAAGTACTTTTTTGGGGTTGCTGTGTTTTGGATGTTTGTGCCCCTCACTAATTTGTATGCTGAACCCTAATCACCAACACAGTGGTGCCTAATCACCAATGTGATGAGGCTTTTAGGAGGCGATCAGTCCAGCAGGGTGGAGGCCTCATGAATGGGATGAGTGCTCTTGTGAAAAGCTGGGAGAGAGCGGCTGGGCACGGTGGCTCATGCCTGTAATCCCAGCACTTTGGGAGGCCGAGGCAGGCGGATCACGAGGTCAGGAGATCGAGACCTTCCTGGCTAACACAGTGAAACCCCGTCTCTACTAAAAATACAAAAAATTAGCCGGGCGTGGTGGTGGGTGCCTATAGTCCCAGCTACTTGGTGGGCTGAGGCAGGAGAATGGTGTGAACCCGGGAGACGGAGCTTGCAGTGAGCCGGGATCACACCACTGCACTCCAGCCTGGGCGACAGAGCAAAGCTCTGTCTCAAAAAAAAAAAAAGAAACGTAGAGCTGGGAGAGAGCTTGCTTTCTCCCTCTCTGCTCTCCACCATGTGAACATACAGGCTGAAGGCAACTTCCTTGCCCTTCCTGCATGTGATGACACAGCAAGAGATGCCATCTATAAACCAGGAAGTGGCCCTCACCAGATACTGAATCTGCCAGCACTTTGATGTTGAACTTCGCAGCCTCCAGAATTTGGAGAAATGAATTTCTTCTGTTTATAAGCCAGCCAATCTATGGTGTTTCATTATATTAGCACAAATGGAGCAAGACAGGAGCCATATTGACATACAAACCCATGACACAAAATTTGGAATGTTTTACAGATACAAAATAGTTAAATCTTTCTCTCATTCTTGTACCTCAACTAATCAGCTCCCCTCCCCAGGAACAGCCACTCTTGCTGAATTCTTACACAGCTTTCATAAAAGCATTTACACATATGTTCCTTTTTATTTTATCATGCAAATGTAGCATGCTCCATGGATTTTTCTTCCATTGCTTTTCAATTCATATAGCTTGGAGTTGTTCCCATATTGGCATATCAGGTATACGCCTTATTACAGTTAATGTGTGACATTGTATTTTATGAGTGTACCAAAATTTATTTAATCGGACTTAGGTTGTTTCCAATCTTCTGCAATTATAAACAGTGCTGCAACAAATATAGCTATACATAAGACTTTACACACATGTGCGACTATGTTTCTGGTGTTTTAGACCTTACGGACATTTTAGTTTTATGTGGAACATTTTGTCAGCCTTTCTTGCATGGTTTGAAGGTTTCTGTGACATACTTAGAAAAACTTTCTCTACTCAAAACTTATCTAAAAGTTCTTCCATGCTGGGTGTGGTGGCTCATGCCCATAATCCTAGCACTTTGGGAGGCTGGGGCAGCAAGATTGCTTGAGACTGGGAGTTCGAGGCTGCAGAGAGCTACGACTGTGCCACTGCACTCTAGCCTGTGTGACCGAGTGAGATCCTGTTTAAAAAAAAAAAAGTTCTAGAATTTCTCTAATACTTGTAAGATTTAATTTTTCACTTAATTTTTTTTTTTTTTTGAGACAGAGTCTTGCTGTGTCGCCCAGGCTGGAGTGCGGTGGCACAATCTTGGCTCACTGCAACTTCCATCTCCCGGGTACAAGCGATTCTCCTGCCTCACCCTCCCAAGTAGCTAGGATTGCAGGTGCCACCACCACGCCCAGCTAATTTTTGTATTTTTAATAGAGACAGGGTTTTCCCACATTGGCCAGGCTGGTTTCGAACTCCTGACCTCAGGTGATTCACCTGCCTCGGTCTCCCAAAGTGCTGGGATTACAGGTGTGAGCCACCGAGCCCAGGTGAATTTTTTTATTTGTCAGCAAATTATTTGATAATGATATTGGTATAACAGAATAGCCACCTGGATAAAAATAATGTTGGATTTTACACCAAAATTAATTGCTGACAAATTTTTTTATTTGTCAAATATTTTTATTTGCTAGCAATTAATTTTGGTGTAAAATCCAACATTATTTTTATCCAGGTGGCTATTCTATTATACCAATATCATTACCACATAACGCATCTTCTTCCCGCTATTTGAAATGTCCTCTTGTTAGATACAAATAGTTCCTATGTTTACAATGCTGGACTCAGTCTATTTCATTACATCTGTCTTTTGATGAACAAATATCACAATTATTGTAGCTTTCTAATATGGTTCTTTTTTTTGAAACAAGGTCTTGCTCTGTCAACCAGGCTGGAGTGCAGTGGTACAGTCATGACTCTCTGCAGCCTGGATCTCCCAGGCTCAGCAATTCTCATGCCTCAGCCTCCCAAGTAGTGGGGACTACAGGTGCATGCTACCACGCCTGGCTAATTCTTGTATTTTCTGTAGAGACGAGGTCTCACTATATTGCTCAGGTTGGTCTTGAACTTCTAGGTTCAAGCGACTTGCCCACCTTGACTTCCCAAAGTGCTGTAGCTACAATCGTGAGTCACTGTGCCTAGTCCTGGCCATTCATATCTATATTTTCCATGAAAATTACCCATTTTGGCCAGGCGCTGTGGCTCACGCCTGTAATCCCAGCACTTTGGGAACACGAGGTCAGGAGATCGAGACCATCCTGGCTAACATGGTGAAACCCTGTCTTTACTAAAAATACAAAAAAAAAGTAGCTGGGCGTGGTGGCGGGCGCCTGTAGTCCCAACTACTCGGGAGGCTGAGGCAGGAGGACCACTTGAACCCAGGAGGTGGAGGTTGCAGTGAGCCAAGATCACGCCACTGCACTCCAGCCTGGCAACAGAGCGAGACTCTGTCTCAAAAAAAACAAAAACAAATAACCCCAAAAAACAGCAAAAAAAATAATGCCCACTTTTACCACCAGTGTCCCAATTTGGACAGCAAATTATATGGTCATTCTACTTACAGGTAACTTGATATTTTTAGAGGATGCATAAGGATGCTTTATATTTGAAGATCAGGAACTTTTGTATGTGAGTTCTTTCTGAAAAGGGTACTGCTTTAAAATTTGTCGATTGTGAAGTGTTCTTTTAATTCTATGGCAGTTTTCTTTAGTTATATCTTTAAATAAATTTTCCTATACTCTCCTCCTCTAATTTCTAGTGAGATGAAGGCTATGTGTGTTGAATCTTCTTTGTCTTCCATATTTAAAATATATTCTCTCTAATCTCTTAGAATATTTATTCTCATTTATTTATTTTTGCTTTTCTCCTCCAGATCCTCCGTATGCCTTATTATGTTTTTCACAGGGTTTATTCTCCTTTGTGTTACTTCCTATTTGAACTTTATTTCTAGGATTATTTTCTCAGTTTCTCTCCTGGGCTTTCATTTCTTTGGTTGTCTGGGCATCTTTCCCAAGCACTTGATCTCTATGTGTGCTTTTTTATTGTGAAGAAAATAGTTTTGTTTGGCTTTTGTAATTCAGTTTTATCTGTTTAGAATCAATTTTCATCTACTGTATCACAATTTCCATCTGTTCCATGACAATATTTTTCTATTCAATGTCCATTATTTGTCATTTTTCTTTTTATCATTTATTTCTGCAAATATAATTGTATAGATTATTTTAATTCATTTTTAAAATTATGAGTTTTGCTTAAATAAACTAAATTTATTAGGGATAAGCTCATTTCAGGAGGTTCAGTTGGAGAAGTGAGGATTATGTTCCTGAGTTATTAGACAATATGTGATGCGCCCTAGTGAGCTTTTTCAGCTTGTGTTTCTCCCAGTTATCAAAGCTCAGCCCTGCATTGTTGTTCATAATGCAGAGTTGCTCTGTCCACCACTCCTCTCCTATAAGATGTCTCCTAAAAATACGACTTTTCTGTGTGAGGCTTTATTTGGTAACATATTCCTTGTTCATCAAGAATCTATGCTTACGCTGGGCATGGTGGCTCACGCCTGTGTAATCCCAGCACTTTTGGAGGCCAAGATGGGCAGATTGCTTGAGCCCAGGAGTTCGAGACCAGCCTTGGCAACATGGTGAAACTCTACAAAAAATGCAAAAATGGCCGGATGTGGTGACTCACACGTGAAGTCCCAGCATTTTGGGAGGCAGAGGCAGGCAGATAACCTGAGGTCAGGAGTTCGAGATCAGCCTGACCAACACGGAGAAATCCCATCTCTACTAAAAATTTAAAATAGCTGGGTGTGGTGGCACATGCCTGTAATCCCAGCTACTCGGGAAGCTGAGGCAGGAGGATCGCTTGAACTCAGGAGGCAGAGGTTGTGGTGAGCTGAGATGGCGCCATTGCACTCCACCCTGGGCAACAAGAGTGAAACTTGGCAGAAAAAAAAAAAAAAATAGCCAGGCATGGTGGCACATGACTTTAGTCCCAGCTACTTGGTGGGCTGAGGCAGGAGAATCACTTGAACCTGGGAGGCAGAGGTTGCAGTGAGCCGAGATCATGCCACTGCACTCTAGCCTGGGCAACAGAGCAAGACAGTGTCTCAAAAAAAAAAAAAAAAAAAAGAGAAAAGAAAGAAATATTTTAAATTGAAATAATAATTTTAAAATAGTTTAAATACAACCTATCACAATGTGTAGGACAGAGCCAGAATAGTGCTTAGTTGGAATTTACTGTCTTAATGAATAAACTAGAAGAAAAGTTCAAAGCTATAAATATTTCCATCTGAAAATGCTAGAAAAATGAGACCAAATTTAACCCAAAGAGAAACAATCTTTATACAAACTCTTTCCTCCTCCCGACTCTCTATCAGGCATTCCAGATCTATCACAAACTGGGAGGGTAAGTGACAGAAAAACTTCAGGCCGTTGATCTGGGATTCCCCTAGATGGGGTTCAGGGACCCCTTCCTTCTTACTCCAGAATTTATCACGTTATAGTTTCTTTGACCTATTTGGTCTTCCCTACTGGTCTTGTACGTTTTCAGGACTGGGGTCCAATCTCAACCATCTTTGTATCCCCAGCACCAATCAGAGTAACTGACACAGTGCAGACACTCAACAGTGCATGTGGTATAAATGAACAGCTATGCACTTCACTGCAGGTAACCTGTGACTCAATTGCAGAAAGATGTTACAGGTTGTAGGGTTTGAGGGAATGGTGACTGCATCCATGAAGGCACCATCTAAGACAGCCAGTTTTGGGAAAAGGTGATCTCTGGTGTGACAAGTTGAGACCTCTGGCTTTTTGTTCCATTTGTTTTGTTTCTCACTGTCTTGACATCCTTCTTGGAAAAACCTTTAACATGCACGAGTGGCACATAATACTTGCTTTTGTCTCTCCAAGGCAAATAATGTCAGTCCCTGGTGATCCAGGGATCATAAACTAGGCTATGCTCTAATAAGGACATCACCCGTATGATGGAAGGATTAACTCCTGGCCATTCTATTTTAATATACCCTGGGATTTTACTGGCTTAAGAATACTGCAAAATGGTGAAGCTGGTGTTCCTTCTATACTTATGTCCCTTTTAAAGAGATGTGTCTTTTTCTTGCTGTTGGAGCTGATAACTATTAAGGACCCCTGATTAATAGCCCAGATGAGCCAGATGTGGTGGGGCACGCCTGTAATCCCAGCACTTTGGGAGGTAGAAGCAGGTGGATCATCTGAAGCCCGGAGTTCAAGACCAGCCTTGCCAATGTGGTGAAACCCTGTCTCCACAAAAAAATACAAAATTTAACTGGACGTGGTGGTGAGCACCTGTGGCCCCAGCTACTTGGCAGGGTGAGATGGGAGGATAGATTGGGCCCAGGAGGTTGAGGCTGCAGTGAGCCATGATCGTGCCACTGCATTCCAGCCTGGGGTACAAAGCTAAATCCTGCCTGAAATAGTAATACTAATAATTTTAAAAAGCCCAGACAAAGTGAGACATACAGCAAATGTCCTTTGTAATACAGAGTAGAAATCAAGCCATAGGAAGCAGCTGAGAGAAGGTTTAATGAGATGGAAGCGTGCAAGAGTGCTTTTCAAGTACATAGGGAAGTAAAGAAGAAAACAAATACTTGTTGAGTGCCCACTGGGCTCCTGGTACTCTGAGGCTATTTGCTACACATGTTAATTTCCGAAATGAGAAGGAGGAAGAAGCCTGTTTTATGATATTCTAAAAATTAAGGTCTCAGGTCATTAGGTAAAAATTACAGGGACACAGGGTCTATTTTTTCTCCTGATTACCATTAGTTGATTACAGAAAATTTGAAAAACAAGCACAAAGAAGACAAATTATCACCTGTGATTGTACCCTCCAGAGATAAATGTTACAAAAATTTATTTTATTATGCGTATTTTTTATTATAAAGTTGAAGTCATGCAAAATATACTAACTTATAGCTTTCTTTTTGCCATTTAACCGCTGTAATCGTTTTTCTCATGTTGTGAATTATCCTTCATTTTGTGTTCTATTTCCACAAGTCAATGTGCTACATTTTACAACTGAGGCTCCACCGCTGGACACTTAGGTTGTTTCCAAGGTTTCACTTAGTGATGTTATTGACAGGAGTGATGTTATTGACAGGAGTGATGTTATTGACAGGAGTGATGTTACTGACAGGAGTCATAGGACCCTGGAGGCTGGTCTGGGGAAACATACTGGATGAGCAAGTGAGAGAAGAAAATGTGTTTAGCCTGGGAAAGTCACAGCTTTCTTCAAACGTTTGAGGGCTGTCATTTGAAAGAACAGTGAGACTTGGTCCGTGTGGTCTCAAATGGGAAGATTTAGAAACTGGGTGGAAAGCGTGGGAAGAAGATCCATTCACAGAATGCAAAGGCAAATTTCCTATAGTGGAAGTAACCGAAGAAGGTCTCTGCAGCTTTAGGAGGCAGTGAGTTACCGGTTAGTGAAGACACTCAAATATAGGCAAAGAAAAATAATAACTTACAGGAATGTAATGGGTTAAATGTGTTTACAGCAGAAAGACCTGAGTGTTTTGAGAACATGGAAGAAGTTATGCATTTGTTTATTTATTTATTTGAGATGGAGTCTTGCTCTGTCGCCCAGATTGGAGTGCAGTGGTGTGATCTCGACTCACTGCAACCTCTGCCTCCCAGGTTCAAGTGATTCTCCTGCCTCAGCCTCCTGAGTCGCTGGAATTACAGGTGCCCACCACCACGCTTGGCTAATTTTTGTATTTTTAGTAGAGACAGGTTTCACCATGTTGGCTAGGCTGATCTCGAATTCCTGGCCTTAAGTGATCCACCCGCCTCGGCCTCCCAAAGTGCTGAGATTACCGGCATGAGCCACTGTGCCTGGCCTTTTATTTATTTTTGAAAGGGGAAAGGGTCTTGGGAAAGGCTTCAAAAGTTAAAATTTGAATCGAATCAAATCCTCTTATTATTTACCTCGGGGCCCAATATTTACACAATGACTTATAGTTCACAAAGGATTAAAGACTTCCCTGAAAGGATGAGGAAACAAATTCAGAAAGTGTAAGTACACTACCCCAGTTCCTATGGTAAGGAGGTGGTTGAGAATTCCCCATGTTCTGTGTCCCAACAACCACTCTTTTTTCCAATTGCTATTATTGTTGCTATTATCAAGCTCGCCAATCCTTTCTAAAACATCCAGACTTGCAAGACATTGTCTGTGCCCTGCTTCATTACAATAAAATGAAAACGTCTCAAATGATTAATATGAACAAAATGTCATTGTTGTCAGGTAAGTTTTCCTGCATGGAAATTCCATACCCTTTCTTTCCCACAGCAGCCACTGGATGATTAGGGTTTATGATATGTAAGGATTGGGCTCCCCCCAACTCCAGCATCTATGTGTGAGTCTGTGATGTCTCTGCTTGCCTTCTGCTCGGGGCGGGCCTCCTTCCCTGGAGGTCTGAGAGCCCTGAATGAATGTGCTTCCCACATTAGCCCTATGTCTCACAGATGCCATCCATTCTGTCAACTCAGGACCCCGGCAAGCTGGGCTTCCACCCTCCACTCTACCTGTGCAGCTGCAAAGTTCATAGTCCACGAATGTGTTCCTGTTTCCAGGGTCTCCCCTGAACCCTGGCCTCCACCCCAGTTCTTCTGGGCTAGACAAGCTAGAAGAAAATGTGGAGGTCCCCTTTTGGCTACAGGAGGGGGCTGTCACCACCCTCAGGAAACCAGCTCCCTTCTGCCCCTGCCGGGATGTCCCTTCCCATCCAACCTTTCTAGCAAAAGCAAATCAGGTTTCTGTGACATGACCCACCCATCCAAAAGGCACCCTCATCCAGCACTCCGCTAAAGCCACCGCAGCCATCTGTGGGACTGACAGCCCTCCCACCGAACAGCCCTCCCTATCTTCAGGAAGCCGGTGTCCATGCTGGGAGCGAGAGGAAGGCCGGATGCAGATGGCCACCTCTTTCAACTCCAGAGTGAAGTGTACTCCTCTTGCTTTTAACCATTTCCTGGATTTAATTGCCTGCCTACTCCGTCCTGCCCTTGCTGTTTTGCAATTCCCTGGTGACTCTGTTCTTGCAAAAACATTCATTTGGTGATCGGTAGATACCAGTCACTGGGCAAAGCACTGAGAATAAAAATTCCCTGGGGGCTAGGTTTGTATTCCTGGAGGGTTTCCATTTCTCCTAGTGCATGGAAGAAGCAACCTACCGTGAAAATACAGAGATAAGTGCCTTGACAAGCAAATGACGCTTTCCTGGAGACAGCAGAGGAGATAAGAATGGGTTGTGTTCTGGGAGCGTAAAGTGGTGGACCCAGAGCAGAGAAGGCCCGAGAGGTCAGATCATGAAGGGATTCGGCACCAAACTAACATGTAAGAATGTTATCCCCAAAACAAAAACTTAGAGTCTTTTAAGCTTTTCAGTGGGCAGTGATGTGATACCCAACTGTAGAGTCCCACGAAGCCTTGAGGAACAGGGTGAAGGACAAAGGAGTCAGGGAGGCTGGTGGGAGGCTTGGACTGTTAATTTTACTCTTTTCTGTTCTGTTTGGATGTTTCAACCACATACTTGATTTTCTTGAAAATAAACAAGCCAGGCACAGTGGCTCACACCTGTAATCCCAACACTTTGGGAAGCCGAGGCGGGTGGATCACCTGAGGTCAGGAGCTCAAGACCAGTCTGGCCAACATGGTGAAACCTCATCTCTATTAATACAAAACTTAGCTGGAGGTAGTGGTGCATGCCTGTAATCCCAGCTACTTGGGAGGCTGAGGCAGAAGAATTGCTGGAACCTGGGAGGCGGAGGTTGTAGTGAGCCGAGATCATGCCACTGTTCCAGCCTGGGAGACAGAGCGAGACTCTGTCTCAATCAATCAATCAATCAATCAATCAATCAATAAGGAAACAAATGGTCATGGCCGGGTGTGGTGCCTCATGCCTGTAATTTCAACACTTTGGGAGGCTGAGGTGGGAGGATAGCTTGAGCCTAGGAGTTTGAGACCAGCCTGGGCAACATGGGGAGACCCCCATCTCTACCAAAAATTTAAAAAATTAGCTGGGGGTTATGCATGCCTGTGGTCCCAGCTACTTGAGAGGCTGAGGTGGGATGATTGCTTAACCCAGGAGTTAGAGGCTGCAGTGAGTTATGATCATACCACTGCACTCCAGCCTGGGTGACAGAGCAAAACCTTGTCTCAATAAAAAAGAAAGAAAAAGAAAATAAACAGTCATTATACGAAAAATAGGATTAGTGGATCCTTTGGTTTTATTCTTTTTTTTTTTTTTTCAAGTTCACGAAAGCACTTTTTGAGGCAAAGAGAAGTCTTGCCAAAAGGATTACCAGCTCCAAGAAGTTAAAACTCAACTGTTAATGACACTATTTAGACCATGTAGATTTTGCTTCTCCTTGGTCAGAAAAGGGTATTCAGGTTGAGAAGGGCAAAGCAAACTGGAAGAGACTTCTACTCTACTGATGCTGCTCTTCAGATCCAACCTAAACTAGACAAAGCTTCACTGGTCCATCTACAGGTTGCTGTCCTACTGCTGAGGGACCCGGGCCATGTTACATTTGCAAGAAAAATGAGGCAAGAAAAACAGGTGTAGGTCGCTTGGGGATGAGCAGGCACCCACAGCTTCAACACTTTTCGTGGAAGGGGTGATCCTTGTGGGAGGCACAGCTTAAGGTGCACACCCTTCCAGTTCCTGTTGTAGCTATTCAAGGTGGTCATATTCTGGATGCTCATTCAAAGTCAAAGGCCTCAAAGTTCTCAGCAATGTGTTCCAGTGTCACAGACTTGGGGATCACCACCAAGTTCCTCTGCATGGAGAACTAGATCAGAACCTGGGCTGCAGTTTTATTGTGCTTGGCTGCGATCGCCTCGATCCTGGGATCCTCAGCAGGGAACGGTCCTCAGGCTTGGCCCAGGGCCTGCTAGGAGAGCCAAGGGGGCTATGGGCAGTCGCCATGCTGCCTCTGGACTGGCAGTACTGGGTTAACTACTCCTGAGTTAGGTACGGGTGACCCGCTGGCTTACACTTGAAGCCAGGTTTGTTTAAGATCCTTTTGACCTGGAGATGGTTGAAGTCGGAGATGCCAATAGCTTTCATCAGCTCTTCATCCACCAGCTCTTCCATGGCCGCCCCTGTGTCCACAATGTTGGTGTCACTGGGACCATGTTGCCTGACTCATCCAATAGGAAAAATCCCTTCCCAGGCTTAAAGCCAGTGGGACAGTGAATGAGGTGGAGGTGCAGGCAGTCCAGCTTCCGGGCGCTGAGTATCTTCTGGCAGGCTTCTCTCCCCAGGCCCTTCCCATGGGTCGTGCACTATAGCTTGCGAATGACGCAGAGCTCCTCAAGTTTACCACCTGCTCCCTGAGCTGCTCCTGCATGCCCACCCCGACCAACGCATTCTTGTTCTGGTACACGGGGGTGCAGTCAATGCAGTGATACCCAATGTCGACTGTCACCCTTACAGCCTCGGTCACCTGGCCTGGAGGGAGCTTCCAGGTGTCTAGCCCCAGGATGGGCATCTTGGCGCCGTTGTTGAGCACAGGTTGGCTGACCATGGCCACTGTGCTTCCCAGACCCCCTCCTGAAACCATCTGTCTTCTTCTTTATGCTTTTTATGTTATCTATTTACAAAGGAAATATAAAAATGGATTTTTGCTTTTAAAAGTTTGGAAGCAAATCAGGAGATGGGAGTGAACAGATAACGTTTGCTGTCCTTCATAAATGGATGTTTTGCTATCTGTCTGTAACCTTATGCTGCAAAGACTGTATTTGGGACATAGAAGTTAATAGACTCAGTCATGCAGAGGTCCTGTCTAGACCTCTGCTTAATGAGAATGCCCAAATTTGTAGTTTCTCAAACTGGGTGTTACATGAGTGAGCTGGCAACTGTGCAAGGACACTTTGGTTTGAGAAACACTGCTGTAATAGCCTTAGCTAGCTACATGGTAATCACTAACATTAATGTATCTCTTCAGGGGAACTTTCTTTTTCTAGCTTAGCTGACTACAACAATCTTTCCTTTGGTACTGGGGAAATTCCATCCACCTTACATTGAGGAAAAAAAAAACCAAACATTTCCCACTTCTATACAAATCACTGAACAGTGTCCCCTAAAGTTTTGTGGTAGGTGGAATAAAATGCAGGAAAATAGAGAAAAAAAAAATAGCAGAAGCTCATCATTCATTTATAAATACAAAACAGGTGAAATACGCAGTGGCTCACACCTGTAATCCCAGCACTTCAAGGGGCTAAGATGGGGGGATCACTTAAGGCCAGGAGTTTGAGATCACCCTGGGCAACATATCCAGATCCTGTCTCTATAAAAAAATTTTTTTTAATAAAAAAAATCAGCTGGACATGGTGAGGCATACCTGTAGTCCTAGGTACTTGGGAGCCTGAGGTGGAAGGATTGCTTGAGCCCAGGACGTCGAGGCTTCAGTAAGCCATGATTGTGCTACAGCACTCCAGCTCGGGCAACAGAGTTAAGATCTCGTCTCAAAAAAATCAAAAACCAAAAACCAACCAAACAACAAAAAACCACCTCCAATCCTAACCAAACCAAATCAAACAGTATTTATAATATGCCAGATATGGTGCTTGTGATACAAAGATGAAAATATAGGATCCTTGCCCTAAAAGCACTTCTAGTTTAGAAACAGACATGGAAATACAATATAACAAAATAGTACTAATGCTATAACAATTATAAACATATTTTGCATTGAATTGAAACAAAAATAGGAAAAATGCTGAAAATGGTAGAAGTGTGCAGATCAATAAATACTACAGAAATATTAAAAGATGTTCACTACGTACTTAGATTAAAAAGCCAAGAAAATAAGCCAAAACTCTCAAGAACTGTTGAGCTAATGGGCCAATGCAGAAAGTGATCTTTGTAGAACTCTGTGCCTCCTGTCTAATTTTAAATTGCATGTACTTAATTGTTTTTCAGTTTCATTAGGGCATTTTCCTCAACCTGTTAATTTTGAGGAAGCTATTATATACATATGAATCAATATATAAAAGTGGATTTCTTTTCAAGTCTTGCCAAAATGTTGCAAAATACGATTTTTTTTTTTTTTTTTTGAGACGGAGTCTGACTCTGTCGCCCAGGCTGGAGTGCAGTAGCACCATCCATGTTGGTTCACTGCAACTTCTGCCTCCTGGGTTCAAGCAATTCTCTTGCCTCAGCCTCCACAGTAGCTGGGACTACAGGCACCTGCCATGACACCTGGCTAATTTTTGTATTTTTAGTAGAGACAGGGTTTCACCATGTTGGCCAGGCTGGTCTCGAACTCCTGACCTCAAGCAATCAGGCCACCTTGGCCTCCGAAAGTGCTGGGATTACAGGCGTGAACCACGCCTGGCCGCAAAATAAGATTTCAAGATTTTTTGAAACTGTAGAATACACACTTTAATAACTACATATTTACTATTTAAGCTTTATCTTAATGTCACAAGGAAAGAAAATGTTAATGGCAATTCATAAAATAATATTGGTAAACATGCTTACATGATAAGGAAGGCAATGAATATTGTCTTCTCTCTCTCTCTTTTTTAATGGCACCATGAGAACCACATCTTGACATAAACAACTTTGTAACCTTAAGATTCTGGGAGAGAGTCCTTGGTTGCAGGTGCCTGGTTAAGAGGAGGAAGGAGGCCAGGCACCGTGGCTCATGCCTGTAATACCCGCACTTTGGGAGGCTGAGGCGGGTGGATCACCTGAGGTCAGGAGTTTGAGACCAGCCTTGCCAACATGGTGAAACCCCGTCTTTATAAAAATACAAAATTAGGCAGGCGTAGTGGCGCATGCTTGTAACCTCAGCTACTTGGGAGGCTGAGGCAGGAGAATCACTTGAACCCAGGAGGTGGAGGTTGCAATGAGCCTAGATTGCACCATTGCAGTCCAGCCTGGGCAAAAAGAGCAAAACTCGGTCTCAAAACAAACAAACAAACAAACAAACAAACAAAAAGAAGGGGAAGGACTGTGAGAGCAAGAAAGGAGTCGGGCTAGCCCTACTTTGGAGATGGCTAGGAGAATGAAGATGGCCACAGATACACTGACTGGGGTGTCATACATGTCTCAATCTAACAGCAGCCCATGGCCTTCCATTTTTCTTTTTTTTTCCTTCCTGTTTCTTTTTGCAGTACAATCTCAAAAAAGAAATCAATTGAAAAAAAAAAAAGGCTGAGCGCGATGGCACTTGCCTGTAATCCCAGCACTTTGGGAGACTGAGGCAGGCAGATCATGAGGTCAAGAGATTGAGACCATCCTGGCCAACATGGTGAAACCCCATCTCTACTAAAAATACAAAAATTAGCCAGGCATGGTGCTGTGCGCCTGTAGTCCCAGCTACTCGGGAGGCTGAGGCAGGAGAATCACTTGAACCTGGGAGGCTGAGGTTGCAGAGAGCCGAGATCGCGCCACTGCACTCCAGCCTGGGCCACAGAGTGAGGAAAAAAAAAATTAAAATTAAAATTAAAAAAAATTCACAAACCAAAAACCAAAACCTCCAAACACTTCTCTCTGCCTTCCCAAACAGGCATCAGATAAATATACATAGGTAGGGCACAAATACACAACAAACATATTTTTAAAAAGTCACAAAATGTCCAAATAAATGCAAATAAAAATAAGAGGGTGTGGCAGGGTGTAGGAGAAAGCCATTGTCCCATATTACTTTTAGGAGTGCAAATTGTTGGAATTACTTCTGAGGAATATTTTGGTAACACGAATCAAAAGCTTTTTAAGGACGCATACTTTTATCTGAAGGAAATAATTGGACAGGTGTGTAAAATGGATGTAGGCCACGTTTATGCAACTTTATCTGTAGCAACAACAACAATAAAAAGGAAAAACTTCCTTAAAAAACAGAGGAGCAGTTAAACAAATTATGGCCTATTCAACTGATGGAATACTAGTAGCTGTTAAAATGATTATCTAAATTTCAGTTGATTAACACTAAAATGTGCTCATAGCAGAATGGCAAGTAAAAACGGCACAAAACATACCTGCAGTCTTGTGTGTAGGTGAGTGTGCTCATGTCTCCCTTAGAAAGTCTGGAAGGACATATGCTAAAATGAAAATACCAATACTTTGTTTTTTTTTTCCTCTGGGTGGTATCTATGAGTAATCATTACCTCTTCATTGTTTTCCATATTGTAAAATAGTCTGTAATGACCGTATATGACTGCTATATTTTGCTTTTGGACCTTAGGTGCAAATAATTAAGAATTAACTCCTTGGCCAAGCGTGGTGGCTCGTACCTGTTATGCCAGCACTTTGGGAGGCTGAGGTGGGAGGATGGCTTGAGTCTAGGAATTTGAAACCAGACTGGGCGACATAGCAAAACCTCATCTCTACAAAAAAATACGAAAAGTTACTCAGGCGTGGTGGCACGCGCTTGTAGTCCTGGCTACTCGGGAGGCTGAGGTGGGGAGGATTGCTTGAGCCTGGGAGGTGGAGGCTGCAGTGAACTGTAATCATGCCACTGCACTCCAGCCTGGGCAATGGAGTGAGACCCTATCTCAAAATAAATAAATAAATAAATAAAACAAAGAACAGACAATAAAGTTTGTACAAGGGCAGCAAGTGAAGACCTTTACCCAGAAGTCTGTAAGAACAGTAGGGGGTGTCAGATGCCAGGCCATGCCACTGTCCAGGGACCAAATGCAAATTGTTCACCTTCTCACTTGGCTTGAGGGGCAGTGATAGGAATATTGGTTAGTTTGTTTGTTTGTCCTTGGAATATTTATTTGGGTTATAACTCTCAGCGAGATTCCAACTGCTGGACTTACAGGCTTAGAATAGTGCATCACCAAGAGTGGTCACTAACGAATGTGAAACCAACCAAAAGAAACCACCATCTTGGCATGCATCTGTGTGTTAGTTTCCTTTAGTGCCACTACAAAGTACCAACAACTAGGTGGCTTAAACAGAAATGTACTGTCTTGTAGTTCTGGAGGTCAGAAATCCAAAATCAAGGTGTTGGCAGGGTTGGTTTCCTCTCATGGCCGTAAGACAGAATCAGTTCCATGCTTCTTTGTCAGCTTCTGGTAGCCTCAGGTGCGCCGTGGTTTGTAGATGGCCACCTTCTCCTGGTGTCTTCACGTTGTCTTCCCTGTGTATGTGTTTGTCTCCATCCAAATTTCTCCTTTTTATAAGGACAGCAGTCATTTTGGATTAGGGTTCACTCTAGAGACCCAACTCGATATCCTCTGTGAAGACTCCACCTCCACGTAATCTTGAATCATCTTGGTGTGTTGGAAAGAACATGGGCTTTGCAATCATACCTGTTTGAATCCTGGCTTCACCACTTACTGGTGAGTGGTGACTGCCTTGAGAAAAGTCATGTAATTATTCAGGACTTGTTTTCTCATCCCTATAGTGGGGATGCAACGTTGCTGTGAGTTGTTGTACTCTAGAACATGCTGGCTAAGTGGAGGCTGTTACCACCTATGAGCTGAGGGCCTTTGCTTTTCAAGGTGAACAGTCTATGAATAAATATACCTGTAAGTGAATCTGATGGGGAGATTCTTAGATGACAGGGATTTCATCTGTGAACCAGGTCAGCTGGCATCTGTACCAGAGTCCTTCCAGCCTACATGTGGTCACTTGTTTGGAGCCAGCTGTAATTTACAGGTTACGTTTTTAGGCAAAGCCTGTGTAAAACCATTTTACAGCATTCCAACCTGGATATGACATTCACTGACCAATGTTGTCCAAGGCTGTCACACTGGGGAAAAAGGGGGTGCAGACTTCTAGATACGAAGACCAGCGATGCCTTCTATTCCCACACGTTTATAATCTCAAGATTCTGCCCCACTCCGATGATCTTCTGGGTTGATTTGAACTGAAGACAAGGACACGTATCTTGAGACACTGTCATAGTCTGTTCCGGTTACCTAAGAAGATTAACTATGCAAGTTTCTTCCATTACCAGGAATAAAACTTTGAGTCATATTTAATTTAGTACTAACGGTTGCAAATGCTGAGGTGCTCTGATAGAAGCCAAAGCTTGGTGAACGGGGTGGGATGGGGGCAGGAAGGAGAGATCCAGGAGCAGAGAGGAAGGAGTTGGTTGTATAGGTGGAAGTTTGAGCTTGGGAGGAACCAGGTAGCGACCTCTCCTCTGAATAAGGGGCGCTCTAGGCCACTTCCTCTTTCTTCAAGACAATTAAGTTTACCGTGGACTTTAATCACATTAGCAGGGCAATTTTGAAACAATAATCCGAAAGAACTTTTGCCGGTTACGGCAACTTTTTTTTATATCATGGAGATCAGTCTGAAAGCAAGCTATTTGCCCGGTTACTTTTTGACCAATTTATTTTCGGTTTAGTCAGATTTCTTTCCAAGTCTGTGCTAATCTGAATGGCTACCTTAGTAATTACTGTTTGACCAATTTATTTTCGGTTTAGTCGGATTTCTTTCAAAGTCTGTGCTAATCTGAATGGTTACCTTCGTATATCAATGTCCTAGTAACTGTAGCAAGGACATTTTTGCTGGAGATCATTTAAAGCAGGTGTCTTTGAGTCATGTAGCATATACAGCGGTATTTACTGCTGGTTTTTTTACACCTAATATCGTTTATAAGATTTTATCTGTTGCTACTATATTTGTGAAGTTTATGAAAAAAATTGGTTATGAACACTATCACAAGGAGGCAAAATCAAGCTTAGAAATCAATTAGTGACTCTGCTGTAAAATAGTACACACACACACACACACTCTTTTGAGCTATACATTTATTAAATGCCATTAGAGCTGGTACAAAATACAATTTTTAGCTGGTGGCTCTATGCCGGTTACAACGCAGCCAGCATGGCATACTTGGGTTTTCAAGCCTCGGGAGCTCACCCAGCAATACATAGGCAGGCAGAAAGGGTAGACAGAATAAAAATCAGCGAAAGCCAGGATATTAATAAAGAGTTTTGATGGTTAAGGACAAGTAGGCAAATTAAGACTTTGGAAACCGAAGAGCTGCACAGAAAAGAAAACCAGGGAGCTGGACGACAAGGACACAGTAACACCACAAGGGGATTTATCTAAGGGGCATTCCGATGGAGCAGGCAGGCTGCGCCCAGAAAGGTGGGGAGGGGTTGGAAACAGATGGGCAGGGACGGGCGAGCGTGCACAGCCTGAAAAAGTTTTCATGATGGCTCCAGCCTAATTTCCCAACGCTGGTCTCCGGCGCCACAAAACCCGAGCGGCCCGACCGGAGCCGGGTGCCAGCCTCAGGGCCGCCGGGACCCGGCGCAGCGTCCGGAATTCCTGCGATGTCTGGG
>NW_012117154.1:895083-895575 GCF_000951035.1 Colobus angolensis palliatus
CCTCGCCCCCCCTTCCCCAATCCCTACCCTCCCTCGGCCTAGCCGTCCCCCTTCTCTCCCCTCCCCCGGGCGAATCACGCGCCCTCCTCTGACACTCGTAGCGGGCCCGAGCTCCGAATTTATCCTTCACGTGACCTGAGGGGGTTGGGTGGTTGGCTGGGGACGGAGGGGGAGACGGAAAGGAGGGAACGGAATCTGCCGTTACCTGAGCAACAGGCCCCGCCCGCCAGATCGGGGCCGGGGGGCGGGAGAAGGACGTCAGCACGTCAGCCGGGGTTTTGCGTTTTGATTGACAGTTGCTATAGCGACCGGGTCGGTCCGTCGCCATTTTGTTGGTTGGTTTTTTTTTAAACCCTTTCGCTTCCCGCCCGAATAATAATAAAAAGCCCCATTGGAGTGAGGCGGGGGTGGCGGCGGCAACCGCGGCGGGGGTATCCGGGGAGACTGCTGCCGTCGCTGCTGCTGATCGCGGCCCAGGTCGGGCTCAGAGAG
>NW_012117154.1:898086-912852 GCF_000951035.1 Colobus angolensis palliatus
CGGCCGCCGGGGGAGGGAGCCTCAGGCCCGGTCCCAAAGGAGCGGCGGGCGCGAGCGGAGGGAAAGTTGCGGAGGGTGGGAGCAGGGGCCGCGGCCTCCAGGGAGCCGGGGCCTGGGGGCCCGTAGACAGCGCCAGACCTTCACTGGCCGCCCGATCGAAGGGGTGGAGGTTGTCTTCCTCCTCCTCTTCCTCCTCATCCTCTTCCCCCAGCTCCTCCCTCGTCCCTCCTCTTGGTCCCCACCAGTGTGGGAACCGCCGGGGTGCTTCGCAAGGACAATGCACGGGTTAAGAAAATGGGGCCGGCTGGGCGAGGACGGCGGGGCCGGGCCGGGCGCCGGCGAAGGTCGGGAGCCGCTGCCTCGGCGGCCCTGGGGGTCCGCGCCTGAGCGAGGGGCACTCACTGGTCTCCGAAGTTGGGCGGGGAGCGCGAGTGTCCCCGGCGGCTCGGGGTGGAGGGATGACCTGCCCGGCAGCCGGGGGAGTTGGTGGCTGAGGAGAGGTGAATTAGAATGGATACCTGTGTATCGCCACAAAACTTCACGAGTCTATTTATAGGCACAAACCCACTCTCGCTTCGGAGCCACAGAAGCTGCTGAGTAGTTCAGCTCTTGGCGAAAGGCTCCTCCCTAATCTGAAATAGTTAAAAATGGTAAAATTAGTGAGTCAGTGACTTCGGTTCCTTGCCTGTGCCTTTAGCCCAACCCTAGGTGACACGAATCCCGTAATCTAGGCGCAGCGCAGGAATGCTAGCACCATTTGATTCTTGAATTCCTCCCAAATTGTCAGAAAATACGCCTTAGAATATGGTTTTCACAAGTGCCAGGCGCTGTTCTCAGGGTTTTCCGTGGATCGACCAGCTTGCCCAGCCAGTAGGAACTGTTCCCATTTTACAGATGAGGAGACTGAGCCTGGAGAAGGGGCACTGACTGGTCTGAGGTAATACAGCTGGGACTCCAGGAGCCAGGAAGCTGTAGCCAGTCTGGACTTGTGAATCACTAGGGTGTAACTCATTGTTATAAATACTGACAAATTTTGGAGTGATTCGTGTGTAATGACTCAGGGTTCTAACGTAGAGATTGTGTCCCCGTATGGTTTTTAGCATGGAATTAACCTTTGTGGCTTGCCGAGGCCGAAAGGTAAGGTAATGGTAATGAGCCCTCTTAATGAAACTTTTCAGTCCATCCCCCCCCCCCCAAGAAAACTATGTAGTCAATTTTTGAATGAAAGGAATTAAAAATATTCCTTGGTGTGTTTTGTACTTCAAACTTAATTTTGATTATAGTCGTCTTCTGAGTATTGATGAGTCATAAGAAAGTTTTGTGTGAAGTTATTTTTATTTATTTTATTCTTTGCTTAAGAGCCTCTGTGACCCCTTTATACTTTGTGTCCAAAGTTAATGAATATATTTAGCATTTTGATTTTGAGGTGTTTTAATAATTCAGTGGAATTACCTTTAGTTTTTGTTTTCTTAGATTTCTCATATCTTGATCAGTTACTTTAGAATATGGTTTTCAAGTAGACTTTTAAAAATGTGAGACTAGAACTAAAGTTTCATGTGCTGAGGTTTTAAACTGCAGAAGATCATTTCAAAGAAACTGGTTATGAAAAAAGCTTACTTGATTGTAGTTAAGATTTTTTACGTATACTTCAAGTATCCCCGTACTTTTGGAGGATTTTCCCTGGTATAGCAGTGGTGTTTATGGTAGCTGTCCAAATGTATTTGAGACTTCAAACCATGCTAGAAAGTTAAGGACTCCTGTCAATGTCTACACCTAGTTCTCTTGTAAGACTAGTTGTAAACATTTCATTTTTATCTCAAGACCTCAGAGATTATTAAAGGAGGAAGGATCACCCCTTGTGTTTGCACCATGAAGGCACACTCCTTTTTACCTGGTGGATGTTGAAGAAAGGTTTGAAGGAATAGACTTGAATGAATGGTAATTATTGGTAGGGATGAGAAATGGACCAGGTGACCTAGTGAGATCTTTTGTTATTGTTAGGAATTTGAGATCTAAGTGTAAGATCATCTCTTAAACCTTTTAACGATATTTTGGTGGAACATATTAGAAACTTAACGCATTATTATGTGCAGGAGATTTAAAAATAAGTCCAGTTTTTTAGAGGCACTAACATTTAAGATAATGTAAAACATTCCATATTAGTGTGATGTCTTGTTAGGGAATGTGGACAGTAAAAACGGCCATTTGTTAAAAGTTTTTTTCCCCTCTAAAATATTGTCTGATGTTTGCTCCTTGGTGTTATTTATGGAGAGTTACTGTTTATGACTTAAGGATATGGAGGTGGAGAGGCCTAGGTAACTGCAACAATGTATTTAAGTAATTTACTTTAGGTTTTTAGAGTGCTATGAATGTTTATCTGCAAAAGGAAAATTCAAGATAACCTTGTTATAAACATGGTATACAGTGACTTTTGGCATGCATTTTGTTTTGTAACTACACAAAGTGTTAATTTGGATTGAATCTTAGTTTTCACTTGAAAACCATTTTTTTTTAAAGAAATAGCTTAGAAATTTAGACTGCCCCGGGGTGTTTTCGTGTGTCTGTTTATGGTTGACAGGTATCTAGTTAAGAAAATGTGGATAGAATTAACTGTACTATAGGCGAGAAGGGAATTGCCTTATACATGCCACTAAGCACAAGATGAGAATAAGAGTGGGCTTCACTTGTGACTTTCTTGGTATTTGTGATTAGGTGTGTGCCAGTTTGTCTTTGCTTTGGCATTAGCTTTCCTCGTATTTCAGAGGGCTTTCACATTTCCTATACACATATAGGAAACAGTTTCACCGCTGTCCAAGAAAAAACTTATCTAAACCCAGCAAAACCCAAAAACTTCCAGAAAGTCTTTATCAAGAACTTAGTTGCTCATCTGCAAAGTTGTATTAATCTTATTTTGTAGTAATCATAAGCAGTTATTTAACTGAACTAAGAATCTTTACTTTCTGTTGAGTGTTTTGGTGATTTTACTTCCATATATGTTCGTCTGTTTTCTATTTTAAGTAAAGATATTACGTGAAACTATTAGTTATGTTTCCTGAAACTTGATACTAACAGTTTGCCCTGTGAAAGTGAATTGCGTGACCAGTATAATAGCACCTTATGTATATATAGTGGTTTCGCCTTTTAAAAGACTTTTTACCAGATGTTATCTTGACTGTTGGGCAGTTTTCTGATGGCTAGAGAAGTGGTAATTTATAACCCAAAGCTTGCTCAACTTTGGATTAAAAAGTTTGGAGAGTTAAAATTTGTGTTTAATTACTTCCAAAAATCAGCAAATTATATGAAATTACCTAAAATTTCTCCTCAGTTGCTCCCAAATGAAGATAGCTTTTTGAAGTCTTGCTTTATGTCAGTGCTACAGTGTTAAGCTAGAGTTGTAAAGTTTACCATAGAGTGAAAGTGAAATGTAGACCTCATGTGACTAAAATAATAATTGAAGGTTCATATTGGGTAATTGAAGACAGATCTTATTTCTTAATGTTCTGACTACAAGCAGCCTTAGTTTGATTTTTTTTTGTATATGAAAACAAAATGATTTGGAAATATTGCATTGTATAAGCCAGCTAGGTGTTTAAAAAGTTAAGCTTTTGCTTTGAAATCCTACTACCAGAGTACTAAAACGAGTGAGAATTGTTTATTGGAGATAATACCCTATATTGAACACCTGAAGTGATGTGGTTTCTCCTGGGCATATGTTTTGCTAACGCAGAACCATTTTGGTGTCTTGGCAATTGTTTCTTCTAACAGAGCTATGTATCTTTCCTTCTCTTCTGGAAAGAGATATTTAAAAGTTTTTATTACTGTTAAAACAAGTTTTGACAAGTTACATACTTTTTTTTTTTGGTTAGGGGCAGATGCTCATATCTGATATGCAGTGAGTAATAGCTTAAAATGTGTCTTTGTTCTTGTCAGTGAATATTCTTGTTTTATCTCCCCATGTTAGAAAAGTGTTTCAATTGATTTTTTGGAGGGGGGGCCCAGTGAACTGGCTTCTCATGGAATCAGACTGGCTTTCAGCATCAACTCTATTTTAAATAACATCCCTGTTCATTAAATAACTCCCTAATTTTTCTGAGTGTATAAAATTTCCAATGACAAGATTTGATTTTTTAATTTTTAAAAAAGCGTTCACAAAAAGCTTTTCTGTATTATCTATATTATTTGATAATATAGAGCTATTTTGGCATCTTGGCAGTTGGTTCTTCTATCAGAGCTATGCATCTTCTCTTCCGGGTTTTTCACAAAAGCTTTTGCATGTGCATAAAATTATGGCTTGCATCTTGGCATCCATGTATTTGGGTAAAAAGATGCTTGAGGCCAGGTATTCTGGCTCACACCTGTAATCTCAGCACTTTGGGAGGCTGGAGTGGGTGGATCACTTGAGGCCAGGAGTCCGAGACCAGCCTGGGCAACATGGTGAAACCCTGTCTCTACTACAAATACAAAAAAATTAGCCAGGTGTGGCCCTGTCTCAAAAAAAAAAGGCGTGTTAGTGCCGCCTGTAGTCCAGGAGGCTGTATTCAGGAGGCTGAGGTGGGAGGATCACTTGAGCCTGGGAGGTGGGTTGCCGTAAGCTGAGATTGTGCCACTGCGCTCCAGCCTGGGAGACAGAGCGGGTACTGTCTCAAAAAAAAAAAGCTTGACTTGTGACATCTGTCTGTCTGCTCGCTATCCAGTTATAGACAGCAGTTGAGGCAGCTTGATACTGTGGAAAGATCCACTGCCCATGAAACCGTGAACAGAGGCTCCAGAGTCTGGCTGATCTGATTCTCAATAGGTTCTGTTGACTGTGTGACTTTAGGCACAGTGATTTCACCAAACATCAGTTTCCTCATCTGTGAAATGAGGTTGATAGTAATTAGCATAGGAATATTGTGAAAATTGAGAATTGAGATAATGCATGTACATTTCTTCATGGATTTTTCTCTCCTCCTTTTCGTCTCATCTTCATTCATACTCATTCTGTGATCCTGGCATAAATTTCTTCTGAGAGGCCTTCCCTAAACCCCAGTCCAGGTAAGCTTCCTTAGCCATGCATTCTTTTTGTGGCCAAGCAGGACCATTTGTTTTTCTTTCACAACCCTTACTGCAAGTATAATTATTTATATATATTCTTTTTTTTTTTTTTGAGGCGGAGTCTCGCTCTGTCACCCGGACTGGAGTGCAGTGGCCGGATCTCAGCTCACTGCAAGCTCCGCCTCCCGGGTTTACGCCATTCTCCTGCCTCAGCCTCCGGAGTAGCTGGGACTACAGGCGCCCGCCACCTCGCCCGGCTAGTTTTTGTATTTTTAGTAGAGACGGGGTTTCACCGTGTTCGCCAGGATGGTCTCGATCTCCTGACCTCGTGATCCGCCCGCCTCGGCCTCCCAAAGTGCTGGGATTACAGGCTTGAGCCACCGCGCCCGGCCTATATATATTCTTATATATATATAATTGTTCGTTTAATTTCAGCTTCTCCCTCTCCATTACATTTTAAAGTTCATTTGGACAGGAATAAGTCTTTCCTGATCATGGCTGTAACTCCAGTGCCTGGCACGTAGGGAGTTTAGATTCGTGGAGTGACAGAACGCGGAGCCTGTATGCCGAATACTTCCTGACGACCACTCCTTGTCCCTGTCATCTTGGGCAAAACAGCTTCTCTTCGCTTCGGTATCCTGTATGCCAGATATAGACAGCACTGGCTGCCCTGCCCAGGATTTTGAGAATGTGAAATGAGATACTGTAATGAAGTGCTAAAGTGTAAAATGCCATATAAATATAAAATGGCACAGTAGTAATAATCTCAGTAGTGGGGTTATTCAGTAGGAAGCTCTATTGTGACTTAAAGTAAGAATATAGAATTTTAGCTTTGCTGAGTTGGTTGGTAGCTAATATTTAATAAAGATAAATTTAAGCTTTCTTAAATGTGCTAGTTAGAATGTAGATGGGCCTGTTTCTGACTAAATACAGTGGCTTAAACGAGAAGTTTATTTTTCCTTCATAAAACAACAGTATAAATTATCTGAGGCTGATATGGTGACACCATGATACGAGGGAGCTTGGTTCCTTGTGTCTTGTTGCTTTCCTGTGCTTAAGGAGATACCATTTTCTTCATAGTACAAGGCAGCTTCCCACAACATCCACAGTCCAGGAATAGGATTTTGGGAAGGCACATTACATTTCTTTTTAAGAGAAACCTGGTAGTTGCATACATGACTTTTGTTCATACCCTGTTGGTCATAACTTAGTCATGTGGCCGTGTTTAGACACAAAGGAGTGTGGGATATTGGTCTTTGATAGGTGGCTATTTGGCTGAAAATTTGTGTCTCCTGAAGAAGGGGAGAATGGGGGATGATTAAACATTGCCTGTCACACTTTCAAATGTTTTGGGAGAAACTTCCCAGAAATAGACTTTGAAAATACAATGGATTGCACTAGTTAATACGTTTCTGTATTAATCATTAATTAATCATTAATCATTAATCTTTAAACTATGTTATGTGAATTCAAATAGACCATTACGCAAAATATACATAAGTGGTCAGTTTAGAAAAATGTAGCTATACTTTTAGTAGTGAAGGGATTTTGGGTCTAATAACAATTATTTACTGACACTATTTTCTGATAGAAAGATGGTTCTTGATTGTTGCGCTTGTATCATGTAAACAATATTTGAAATCCGAGCTTTTGTATTTAGTGTTAATAGTCTACTAGACCAACTGTATGTCTTCCTGCTCATACCCTCAGCCAACAGTGCTACGGTAACACTCGCGTGTTGTCAGGATGTCATAAAGTTTTGAGTCACGGAACACTGCAAGAAGGGTGATAGCAGAGATACTTAAACATGCACTTACTATCTATTATCTTCCTCTTTAATTCCTGTGGGTTTGAAAAAGAGAAATATCTAAGATTCCTTTAAACTATACAGTATTATAGCTCTAGTACAGACTTGGGAAAACTAATGGTTCCCAAACAGTCTTCTGGAGAACTTGTCAAAGTTAAGAGATTTCCAAGCTCAGATGCCTCTCTTTCTGTAGGTTTAGAGTGATGCTCTGGAATCTGCTTTCTGTTTTTTTTGTTGTTGTTGTTTTGTTTTTTTTGAGACAGAGTCTCGCTCTGTCACCCAAACTGGAGTACAGTGGTGCCATCTCCGCTCACTGCTAGCTCCGCCTTCCGGATTCATGCCATTCTCCTGCCTCAGCCTCCTGAGGAGCTGGGACTACAGGTACCTGCCACCATGCCCAGCTAATTTTTTTGTATTTTTAGTAGAGGCGGGGTTTCACCATGTTAGCCAGGATGGTCTCAATTTCCTGACCTCGTGATCCGCCCACCTCGGCCTCCCAAAGTGCTGGGATTACAGGCGTGAGCCTCTGGGCCCCTCCGAAATCTGCTTTCTTACAAACTCCAGGTGATCCTGATGCAGTAGGAATATTTTGAGAAACACCACTACAGTTCATTTCTCACATATTAGAGAAGGAGATGGGTGCAGAGAAGCTCAGTGCCTCAGAATAAGCAGGCCTGGGACTAGCGTTGTTTTTCCTGACTCTTGGTTCTTTGTTCTTTCTACAGAAGAGGGAATAAAGGACAAGCTGTACAGAGTTCAGTGGGATTTTATAGGGATAGTTATCATCTTAAGTATGTGGCTTTTAATGTGGGAGCTCATGTCTAGTGAATGGTTGGCCTAGTTGTCCTTTTTGCCCTAAAGAAAAATAATGTGAATATTTAAATATTCAAGTGAATATTTTAAGGTGAAGTGAATATTTGAAGGTGAGAAGCTGAAGGTTTTAAATAAGGTTTTGTTAGTATCAGCACTATTGTGGGCAGTGTATATACAGCATTAGAATAGACGTTTAGGAAGCTACTTACTTGACATGATTAGAAGGAACAAAGGTAGTTCTTGTCTTTAAATTACTACCTTCCCTTTAGGTTGCTTGTAATTTTCCCTGTTGGAATTCATTTCATTAGATTAAGGTAAAATCTGGATTCCCTAATTTAAAATTTTAAAATTAGAATATTCCTAGAGGAATTTTTTTTTTTTTTTGAGATGGCGTTTCACTCTTGTCACCCAGGCTGGGGTGCAATGGCGCGATTTTGGCTCACCGCAACCTCCGCCTTCCAGGTTCCAGCAATTCTCCTTCCTCAGCCTCCTGAGCAGCTGGAATTACAGGTGTCTGCCACCATACCTGACTAATTTTTTGTATTTTTAGTAGAGATGGGGTTTCACTATATTGGCCAGGCTGGTCTCCAACTCCTGATGTTGACCTCCTGAAGTGTTGAGATTGTAGGTGTGAGCCACCATGCCCAGCCCCTGGAGGAATATTCTTTACCTGGTATGAGGTTAACACTTTATTTTTATCAGTTATTATTATTAGATCTAGCCTGAAAACCCACAGTCCTAATTTGGAACAGGCATGCCTGTTTTTGCACCCAAAAGTTGCCTTTTGGCCTGCCAAGCCTCCCTATTCCTGTACGCCTATAAACCTGAAACTGCAGGCGCCACGAGCAGATGAGGAGAAGAACTGAAGAACGACAGAACGGTGTGGCGGAGAGGAGGAGTCTGAGTGCTGGGGGGAGTTCCACTGGGGTGGTCAAAGAGGAGATAAGCCGCTGAGTGCAGGTGTCAGTCCAGAAATCAGAATGATGCCTGCCTGCACTAAGAATGTTTTGGAAAGGAGGGAAGAACACAGTACGTGTGCCCTTTACTGAGAGAAATGAAGGGTATGTTTAGGCCAGGCGCAGTGGCTCATGCCTATAATCCCAACACTTTGGGAGTCCGAGGTGGGTGAATCACGAGGTCAGGAGTTCGAGACCAACCTGGCTAACATGGTAAAACCCTGTCTCTACTACAGATACAAAAATTAGCCAGGTGCAGTGGTGGGCGCCTATAGTCCCAGCTACTCGGGAGGCGGAGGCAGAATTGTTTGAACCCTGGAGGCGGAGGTTGCAGTGAGCTGAGATTGTGCCACTGCATTCCAGCCTGGGCGACAGGGCGAGACTCCATCTCAAAAAAAAAAAATAAAATAAAATTAAGGGTATGTTTAAGAAATGTCTCCTTGTGGTATGGTCATGGGAAGGTTCATGTGAGGATTCTCTGGTGGCCAGAGGTTGGTAGCGTTAGCCGGCTTCGATGGCTTCCTATCACTGAGAGCGTTGGTAATGGCACCGTGGGTAATTCTGCCTAGGACCCACTGCGCTTGATTAACTGTTGGACTAGAGGAAGTGTCCCTGTTTTCTTACTGTCTTATTTGTTAGGGCCCCTATTTGAGCAGTCTTATCAAATATATAAGGTACAGTTCTGATCATCTGGGATATTCTAGTTTTTAAAGAGATCTACAAGTAGTATATAGTTTAAAAAAACAAGCTCTGTGGAATGATAGTAGATCATTTCCCCCTTCTCATGTTCTATAATAATAACTGTTCAGTTTTTCCTACCAGAAATGTATGCATGTGTATACACACAATTATATATGTTATACTTTTAATACGTATTGTGTTAGAAAACTATGATCCAATTATTTTTAAGTGTGTAGACATTAGGTGTGTGTGTATGTGTATGTGTATGTGTACTTTTAAAACCCAAACCAAATGGGATCATACATACTAAATACACAGTTTTGCAACTTAAGCTTGCTATTTATTTATTTATTTATTTATTTAGTTTTTGAGATAGAGTCTCGCTCTGTCGCTCAGGCTGGAGTGCAGTGGCATGATCTTGGCTCACTGCAACCTCTGCCTCCCAGGTTCCAGCAATTCTCCTTCCTCAGCCTCCCAAGTAGCTGGGACTACAGGCGCCCGCCACCACGCCTGGCTAATTTTTCATATTTTTAGTAGAGATGGGGTTTCACCATGTTAGGATGGTCTCAATCTCCTGACCTCGTGATCCGCCCACCTCGGCCTCCCAAATTGCTGGGATTACAGGTGTGAGCCTCCGCGTCCAGCCAGCATTTTTTTTTTTTTTTTTACTAGACCTGTCTTAGAAATCTCTCCTTGTTAGCTCACAGAGCTCCTGTTTTTTAAATTTGGGACGGGGTCTCACTGTCACTGAGGCTGAAGTGCAGTGGCATGATCATAGTTCAGTGTAGCCTTGACCTCCTGGGTTCAAGCAATCCTCTCACCTTAACCTCCTGAGTAGCTGAGATTATAGGTGTGCACCACCACGCCTAGCTAATTTTTAGATTTTTTGTGGAGACATAGTCTTGCTATGTTGCCTGGGCCGGTCTTGAACTCCTGGCCTCAGTGATTCTCCCGTCTTGTCCTCTCACAGTGCAGGTGTGAGCCACTGTGCCCAACCCCTTTTGTTTTTAATGGTCGGAAAGTATTCTGTTTTATGGATGTCCCTCTGTTTAGTCAGACTGCATTAAAGGACATTTAAGTTCATATTTTTGCTCTTTTAAACAATGCTGGTATGTACTTCCTTGCATATATAGTTGTGTTCTGTGAGTATTGGCCATAGGATATCTATTTATAAGAAAAGTGGCTGGTTCACCAGGTATATGCATATTTGAATATGTATTGCCATGTCATCTTCCAGAAAGTAACAGTAGTTTATGTTTTCACCAGCAGTGTCTGAGACTGTATGGTTTCTAAAATCTCACCAACACTGTTGTTATCTTAGATTTTTGTGAATGTAATAGGTGAATAATGATGTCTAGTCGTTTGGATTTGCATTTCTTTAATTATGACTGAGTTTGAACACCTTAAGTTGTACTATAAGATTTTTATTTTAAATTACAAAATAATTCATTTTTCATCAGATATATACTATAGTTAAAAGTATTTTCTGGGGCCAGGCGCCGTGGCTCACACCTGTAATCCCAGCACTTTGGGAGGCCGGGGGGACGGATCACCTGAGGTCGGGAGTTCGAGACCACCGTGACCCACATGGAGAAACCTCGTCTCTACTAAAAATACAGAATCAGCCGGGTGTAGTGGCACATGCCTGTAATCCCAGCTACTCGGGAGGCTGAGGCAGGAGAATCACTTGAATCCGGGAGGTGGAAGTGGCGTTAAGCCGGAGATCACGCCATTGCACTCCAGCCTGGGCAATAAGAGCGAAACTCCATCTAAAAAAAAAAAAGTTTTTTCTGAGTTCCCTTTATTTCTTTACTCTGTTGATTGAATAACCGATGTTGTGATAAATCGTAAATGCCTACAGAAAAGGGGGCTTTTCTTCTTCTTCAATTGAGTAAATATTTGCACGTCCTCTGTATGAGATATGAGTCGTGGTAGAAACTTTTGATTACAGAAGTGAATAAGATTTGGTTACATCTGCTTTTAATGTTGAGATAGGTGTGTGAATACAGGAAAACTTGAACACAGATAAGACCATGGCTGTTAACAGTTAGAGGGGTTGACGTGGAGAACTAGAATAGCACAGGAAGTAAGACAGTTGTGGGGATTCGAGTGTGCATTGTAGAGGAGGTGGGACTGAGTCTTGATCTATGAAGACATAGAAGAGTGGATACGCTTTCTATGGTGGAACCTGGGGGCTTGACAGTCTACTGTCAAGTTATGTGGGCAACCAGTGGTGGTGGGAAGTGATGGTGACTTTGAAGAATGATAGAGTCATATGTCTCGAGCATCAGATGAGGGAGAGAGGGAGGGAGAGTGAGTTTGGTATGCTCAGGAAGTGAAGGGGACACTTGTGGACATGAGAGTGGTGTTGAGTCTTAAATATTATAAAGAATTTGAATTTGGGGCGATTGAAGGTTTTTCAGCAGGGATTAGGACAGATCTGTGTGTTACGGGGAGGTGACACTCTAAGAAGGAGGGTTTGAAAGGCAGGACCATTCTAGATGTGATGTATAGGCATGAGGGAATACGAAGAGGTGAAAAGTAGAAGACAGATGGGAAAACCTTAAAAATATTCTTAATTATACTTTAATTTCCAGCAGACCAAAGTGAGTAATTCTGGATTCAAACAGCAGTATGGCCAAGTTTTTGGAGATAGGAAAAAGAGTATTAAGCTTTGTTGGCAGTATAGTAAAAGGTTCTAGGAGTGCAGTGATTGGTTTAGGGGACATGGAGAATATGTCTACTGAGGACCTGAAGGAGCTGTTGAGGAACTGAAGATAGAATTATTACTGTAGTTTAGACCCTACATTAGGAACAAGTGGAAATAATTTGCAGCACCATTAAATATGATCTAAAAAATGGGGCAGTGGGAGAAGGCAATGTTTGAAGCTGTGAATCTGTAAAGGGGAAAAGGTTGTATCATAATTCATGGTTTGGAAAAGTAGAAGTAGCTGAGCATGTGAGCAATTTCGTTTTTTCTGAGCGACTTAGTATTTGCCTGAAAAAAATCTCATTATTCTGTTCATTTTTACATGTGTCCTAATTGGAAGATGGTTATTTAAAAAGCATTTATCTTATAGAGTGATAGAACTATTTCTTGAGCACCTGCTGGTGCCAAATATAGAACCTGGGACCTGGGAATCAGTGCTGAAACAAAGGCCGCTCCTGTCCTCACTGTCATTGATGTTACATTCTGGCTGGGAAAATCTTTAAGAGTTCTTGAGTAGGCCTAAGGACTTAGTCTAGAATAGACATCAAATTTTCCTTAAAGCAAACATAGAGTCTATAAAATGGGATAATTTTTGGTGTTCCTTTTTGAAGGTCAAAAACCTTTTGTTTCATTTTAGAGTCCTTTGGACAGTTAATTTTGACTTAAAAGTTTGTTTGGATGGAAATAGGACTCTAGTCTTTAAGACAAATACTGTCTGTTGAAAAATTTAATTCTGATTTGGTTATTTTCCCTTGAAAAGAACAACTGTTATCACAGTGGAGTTTTTTAGTTTATCTTTACATCAGATGTTCGTTGTTAAGAGACATTGCTTCTGTGGTATAAAAGATTGTTTTGTAAAAGTTTGTCGAAACAACAATGGTAAGAAAACTAATAGGATCTCATTGAGTATTTTTTTTTTGTATTTCCTTATTGTTCTGTAGTACAATTTAAAACATCAGTGAAGGTAGGTAAATTTTCCTAGGAATTGGCCTGAAGGCCCACAGTTACTCAGCAATATTAGAGACAGCTGTGCAAAGGGAGAAGCCAGGCGTTTTAAGATTCTTGGGAGACAGTTTCTAGGAAGGCTGTTTGCTGAATAAGACAAAGATACAGACATGCAAAGTAAAGGATGTGGGCCTATAGGGAAGGTCAAAGAATAAGGAAAGTTCACTTGAGTGAGCAGAAATGGAAGAAGGATTTAAGCAAATAGATGAACAAGAATTTTCTCTTAAAAAACAAAAACAAAAACAAAACCTACAAAATTCTTTAATGGTTTATTATGACTTTTGGGGTAAAGACCACACTAGTCATAGAAGCTGTAAGCCCTGCCACCTGAACGATCTGGCTCCAGCTCACTTACTGCTGCTTCTCACCAGTCTCTGGAATATGTGACTGTACTGGCTCCTGGGTTTTGCATGTGCTGCTTCCTTGGCTTGGGATCATCACTTCTATCAGCTCTTCTATCCCTTCTGTCAGCTCTTCGTTTTTAAAATCTCACGTCTCCTTGTACTCTTCCTTCATAACGCTTATTACAGCTGATAATTTTTTAGTGCTTGTTTGATTAATGCCCTCCAGAGATCAGGGCCAGTAGTGTTTTGCTCTCTCTTGCAATCTCAGGAGTTGGCAGGGTACTTGGCACATAGTAAACACTGTATAAACATTTGTTGAATGAATCAGTGAACTACATGTTTTGGTCTTTACTAGTTGGTCTCAAGGACCAAAAACCTACAGTAGGAAGATGTTTGTGCACTTGGAGAAGAGATGAGCAGGAAAAATGGGAGCTTTGAGGACAAAGGAAAAGGTGAAGTTTTTTAAAGATAGGATTAGAAAACTCTGTGTAGTCAGGAGAAAGAAAATTATTCATGGAATAACTCAACAAGTGCGTATGAAATGCCTACTGTGTATTGAGAACTAGACACTGGAAATGTGGAGTGGAAAGATTCTGCCTTCTGTATTAAAGGAGTGTACAATTGTAGTAGTTTACAGAAATGGGGACAGTCCTTAGTGGTTGTTTGGAGCAGGTGTAAGTTGTGGAGAGGGATCAGCCTGGATCAGGATATTCTTCACTGTTCTAGCCGACACAGTGAAGTTCATTCAGCAGTTATATCGGGAATTGGAATGTAGCTCTGGCAATTTGTAATAGCTTTCAGGTGCATGTCGAATATAAGTGCTATAGCCAGGTGTGGTGGTGCGCAGTCCAGCTACTGAGGAGCCTGAGGCAGGAGGATCGCTTGATTCTGGGAGGTTGAGGCTGCAGTGAGCTGTGTTTGTGCCACTGTACTCCAGCCTGAGTGAGTACACCCAGAGTGAGACCCTGACTCAAAAACAAAAACAACAACAAAAATCTCTGTAGCCTTGATTTTTTTGTTTAAAGACAGAATAGTTAAGAAAGTTCTTTTGGATTCTTTTTGGCTTTAACTTCTACTTCAAGTTTGGACAACAGAACAAGATTGAGGAAAAGTTTGTAGTATGTACAGATTTTCAAAAGAATGAGTTGTGTGGTTGGAAAATTGAAGCTATTGATCTTGTCAGGTGAATGAGCTTTCTTAAAGCTTATAAGGGATATGTTTGAATATAGTTTTGTAAACTATATTCAAGTTTTGTAGTCACTTTTTCAGTGACTAATTTGTGTAGTAAATATTTGGAAAATCTAATCATCACATAATTCTTGCAGGTCTTCTGTGCCTGGCTCTATGCTAGGCTCTCGGGACATAATAGTGAATCAGATTGATATTCGGGGTTCCTGCCCTCATGAAGCTTGCTTT
>NW_012117154.1:914927-929762 GCF_000951035.1 Colobus angolensis palliatus
GAGAGAGTTCCAGAAAGGAGGGGGCTATGCTGAGAGAGAGAGTTCCAGAGAGGAGGGGGCTATGCTGAGAGAGAGTTCCAGAAAGGAGGGGGCTACGCTGAGAGAGAGTTTTTACACATCTTCTGAGTGGTCCCCTGAAGTGTTTGATTGTACATGTATAAGGTGAAGTTTCACAAAAGAACAATTTCTGGGGGAGCTGTAAGCAGAAGAAATCTCAGAATTTACAGAGGGCTGAGAATTTTTTGAGTACCTTATAACCATAGTGGAAATGCAGGATTCATTGAGACCCCAGAAGAGTTATGTCTTAATAGTGGGGCTAACCTAGTCCTGAAGTAAAGACTCCTAACTTGCCGAAAAAAGCTTAAAAGCAAGCCTTGAAAGAAGCAAACTAATCTGAAACTAATGTAATTGCCTGTTAACGCTCTGTCGCCCAGGCTGTAGTACAGTGGTACGGTCTTGGCTCTCTGCAAGCTCCGCCTCCCGAGTTCACGCCATTCTCCTGCCTCAGCCTCCGGAGTAGTTGGGACTACAAGCGTCCGCCACCACGCCCGGCTAATTTTTTGTATTTTTAGTAGAGACGGAGTTTCACCGTGTTAGTCAGGATGGTCTCCATCTCCTGACCTTGTGATCCACCCGCCTTGGCCTCCCAAAGTGCTGGAATTACAGGCATTAGCCACCACGCCCGGCCTACGGTGCCCAACATTCTTTAAAGGAATATAACAGATCCCAATATTAATCATGTAAAATGTCCAGCATGCAATCAGAGATTACTAAATGTGTAAAGAATCAGGTTAACATGACTCATAGTTAGGAGGTCAAGCAGTTGAAACCTAGAACTCACATAGATGTTAGGATTGACAGACAAGGATATTAAAACAGTTATTGTAACTGTATTTCATATGTTCTGAAAGTTTGGCAGAAACGTGGAAGGTATACAAAAGACGCAGATCAAACTTTTAGCAGCAAAAATTATGTGATATGAAAAATATACTCGAGTGCGTTAATGGTACTTTAGACATTTAGAAGAAAAGATTAGTGAACTCGAAGACATAGAAGAGAAAATTTAGTCAATAGAAATATTAATGACAAGTAATGGAATTAGCAGACAAGGTTGTTAAAATGGCTGTCATAAAATGCAGGATCAGATTGTGGTTAATGTTGACATCTTGGATGTGAGGTTTGCTTAAGAATAATTGTGACAAGCAGAAGTTGGCTTCATGCATACATCTACATGAAGTTAGAGTAGTTGAAAATCAGTATTTGAGCAGAGCAGGGTAGAAGAACTTTATTATGCAGCAGTATATCTCTTGCTAAATGACAGTATCACTACAGAGTTAGTAGCTTAAAACATATACTTACATTTATTATCTCAGTTTCTTTGGGTCAGATGTCTGAGCACAGTTCAGCTGAGTCCACTGCTTTAGGGTCTTAGAAGGCTGTAAAGATGTTGGCTGAGCCTGTGGTCTCTTTTGAGACTTAACCACAGAAAGATCTCTTCTAAGCTCATATGGTTGTTGGCAGGATTCTGTTCTTTGTACACTGTCAGACTGAGGACCTCAGTTTCTTGCTGTCAGTCAGCAAACATCTGCCATCAGTTTATTGACATGTGGTCCTTTCTGACATGCCCACTTGATTTGCAAAGCCAGTGAAGGAGACTCACCTTGCAAGAGGTATACATCTTACATGTCATAACCGTGGACGTGACATCCCATTACCTTTGTTGTATTCTCTTGCTTAAAAACAAGTCACAGGTACTGCCCACACTCAGAGGGAATGGTCTGCACAGGATGTGAACACTAGGAGGTGGGATCGTGGGAGCCACCTTAGAGTCTGTCCATCAAAGTTCTCTGAACTTTGCTTTCTCATCGCTTCATGACTTGTTTCACCAGAATTTTAGAGCTATTAGGCTTTATTGCTTTAAGAAAGCACTTTTAGTGTTACCGTACCATGTTCTTCTAGTTAATGGAGAAATTAGTCTGAAAGATTTTCCCTCTGTTTCTGCTCTTCTTCTCTAATATTTGCTCTGCAGACCACTCCTCCTTGAGATGGTATGAAGGAAATAAGCCTGGGGAAAATTACCTTCTTGGATTGACAGTTACATTAGCATATTGTAGGAAACTTTTGCACCCGTTAACATAGTTAGGGCAATCTTTATTAAGCTTTATTACCCACTAGCCAGTCAGGTATTGTTTTCATTTAACCTATGATGAAACAGGCTTAGAGATGAACTAATTTTCCCATTTTAAATGGGAAGTGGTTGATAGGGTAGGATTCAAATCAGGCCTTAGTTTCCACTCTTAGTTTTTATTCTGTATTGCTCTGTGTTATTATGGTGAGTTGTATAGTTATTTCACTATATATTAATGTTGCAATGTTATACTAATAGAAATAAAGTGCACAATAAATGTAGTGCGCTTGAATCATCCCCAAACCATCTCTCCACTCCCAACCCCCACCCTGCCCTTCAAAAAATTGTCTTCCACGAAACCGGTCCCTGGTGCCAAAAAGGTCGGAGATCTCTGCCATAGAGCAATACTTGTCAAACTTTCTCACGTCGGGGCCTTCGTGGTCGAAAGTGAAGACACTGTTTTGGGTATCCTGAGGGTTTTAGGGGATCTTGGCACATCTAAAACATCTGTGGTGCTATGTGCCACACACACCAGTCGGCAAGCTCTGCCCTATAGGTAATCATTTTTTCCTCAATTCTTTTAGCTGCTTCTTCAATTTACCTCTCTATTCTAAACAGTGTGCTTATTGTATCAGGATGCTTTTGGATGCAGCTATTGAACCTGACCCATACTGGCTTAAAATAAGAGGACTTAACTCACAATTAGAAGTCCAGGGGGCAGGCTCAGGGGCTCATTGATTTGGTATTACAGTGATGTCTTCAGGGCCCCAGGTTTTCTCATTTCCCCCTTTAGTCATTGGCAGGCTCTATCCTCAGATTATCAGATGGCAGTGTCAGGAGTTGGATTCAGATACAACAATGTCCGTGGAAGAAGGGAAAATTATTTTTCTTGTAGCTGGATAAGAATGTGGAACCTTGGCCTAGGAGCATGCCCTGGATTCAAGAAACACTAGAAAGGGAAATGGGATTACACTTAATCCAGTTAGGCTCACTCCTGGCACTGGACACGCTCTCCTTGAGCTCATGCCTAAATGGAGGTGGATGTGCAAGTGAGTTCTGAGCAAGATTAGCTTCTGTTACAAAGAAGGGGAATTTGAAGGCTGGGTAGGCAACCCTGGCCCTATTTTTATATTTAACTTAAGATTTAAGACATTATTTGTTGATTTTATTTAAGGTCGATGACTATTTAACTTTAAGCTACCTATCACACTTTTTTCTTCCAGCTACTGTTTATAGTTATATAATGTTTTTTGGTAGAATCAATACTCTATGCTTAATTATAACTAGGTTTTGTTCACCATAAACCAGATTGTGTGCTGTGACTACATTTTCCACCTTGTATAATCTTGTTTTTCTAAGAGTTAACAATTGTATTTTCATTCACTTTGTTTTCTAGTACTTGTAAGTTTTCTTTCTTTTTAGTAGACACTCAATGTAGTTTTTGGTACAATCAAAAATATCCTACAGTTGTTTTTTTTTCCCTCTTAAGAACCATCTCGTAGAGCCTCAGTCAGATTGCTCCTCTATGAAATTCTTGCTTTCTGGACCTAATAGGATCCCTTTTGCATATTTTCTAGCATGGTTGGATCTCCTGTTTCCTGACTCTCTGGCCATTGTCGTTTCTGTTTTTATCCTTCATTTTGCTGGAGGACATCTTTCAGTAGTTCCTGAGAAAAGGATACATGGGAGGCTAATTTTTTGAGATATTGTCAGAAAATATCTTTAATCTGCTTTCATTTTAAAAAGTTTTGACTAGGTATAGAATTGCAGTTTGAAAGCAATTTTTACTGAGAATTCTGTGTGTGTGGCTTCTTATTCTTCATGTATAGAATTGCAGTTTGAATGTAATTTTTACTGAGAATTCTGCGTGTGTGGCTTCATGGTATTCTAGCTTCATATAGCAGATATAGTTTGTATTTTGGATTTCATTAAAAAGAAAACACAACACTATGGAAAAGGTAGAAAATAAAATGAACTCCTTGTACCCATCATTCAAATTCATCATGTTTTAACTCATGACCTCCTTATCAATGTCTGTGTTTTTATCTGTCCCTCTTCCCTTTGATTTTTTAAATTTTTTTTTTTATTTTTGGAGACAGGGTCTGTCACTCTTGCCCAGGAGTGCAGTGGTCATGGCATATAGCAGTTTCGACCTCACTGGGCTCAGGTGATCCTGCCACCTCAGCCTCGCAAATAGCATCCCTATAGGCACACACCACCTTGCCTGACTAATTTTTCTGTGTTTTGTAGACACGGGAGTCTTGCCATGTTGCCCAGGCTGGTCTCAAAACTCTGGGCTCAATTAGTCCACCCACCTTGGCTTCTCAGAGTGTTGAGATTACAGGCATGAGCCACCAGCCTGACCCTGCCTCTTTTGCATTTTTAAAAGCAAGCCTAGACGTATAATTTCACTTTTGAGAGTTTTAGTGTGTAATCTGTAAAGGATAAGGACGCTGTAGCTAAACCAATACCTTTGTCATACCTTTAAAAGGTTAACAGTGATTCTTCCAGTATCTAGTAAGAATTCAGATTGCCTTGTTTGCCTCATCAGTATATATTTTTTTAACAGTTTATTTAAATCAGGATCTAAGCAAGGACCAGAAATTGCCTTGTTTGACAAATCTATTGAGTTTTCCTCCTTTTTTTTTTTTTTTTTTGAGACGGAGTCTTGCTCTGTCACCCAGGCTGGAGTGCAGTGATGCGGTCTTGGCTCACTGCAAGCTCCACCTCCCGAGTTCACGCCATTCTCCTGCCTCAGCTTCCCAAGTAGCTGGGACTACAGGCGCCCGCCACCACGCCTGGCTAATTTTTTTGTGTTTTTAGTAGAGACAGGGTTTCACCGTGTTAGCCAGGATGGTCTCGATCTCCTGACCTTGTGATCCACCCGCCTTGGCCTCCTAAAGTGCAGGGATTATAGGCGTGAGTCACCACGCCTGGCCAAAAAAGTTTGTATTTTATTATTTTTTTGAGATGGAATCTCATTCTGTTGCCCAGGCTGGAGTACAGTGGCCAAAAAAGAACTTTTAAATTAAAAACAACATTTTTTAAAAAAGAGATTGAGTCTTACTGTGTTGTCCAGGCTGGTCTTGAACTCCTGGGCTCAAGTGGTCCTTCTACCTCAGCCTCCCAAAGCGTTGAGATTACAGGCATGAGCCACCACTACCTGACCTTATTTTTCTTTCTCTCGCTCTCTCTTTTTTTTTTTAAAGTATATATGTATATATATTCTTTAAACAAATATATACTGCAGTCTTGACCTCCTGGGGCTCAGGTGATTTTCCCACCTCGGCCTCCTGAGTAGCCGGGACTATAGGCGTACACCACCATGCCTGACTAATTGTTTAGTATTTTTGGTAGAGGCAGGGTCTCACTGTGTTGCCCAGGCTGGTCTTGAACTTCTGGGCTCAAGCAGTCTGCCCGCCTCGGCCTCTCAGAGTGCTTGGAATACAGGTGTGAGCTACCGTGCTGGCTTAAAAGAATATTTTTGATTCGAGGTTGGTTGAACTTAGATAATATGGAGGACTGTTTTTTGTTTTCGTTTTTGTTTTTCATCATAGAGTTGTCTCAGTTTCCTCTGGATTCCTGTTTTTCTGCTTGTTTTGATTTCTTTCCTTGATGTCGGCAGCTTTCTTCAAATATTTGGCCATCCTTGGGCACGTGGCTTGTATTTAGGAGTAAGGCATGCAGCTGATGGGAGCTCTTTGCGAGGGTGAGGCTTGTTCACTGGAGGCTTAGTAGGCGGAGTGGTAGACCCATGAATATGAGTATTCCTAGGGTTTTACGCAGTGCTCTTGGCTCTCAGGTTGGGGTTGTGAATCCCATGCTGGTGTTCTGCAGGCAGAACTGTGGACGGAGGAGGGCTGGCATGCACGGTTCTGTCTAAACACTCTTGCTCACTTCTGTGGTATTTACTTTTATTTATTTTTACTTTTTATTTAATTTTTTATTTTTAGAGACAGGATTATGCTCACTTGCCCAGGATGGAATGCAGTGGCACAATCACATTTCACTGCAGCCTTGAACTCCTGGGGGCTCAAGTGATCCTCCTGCCTCAGCCTCTCTAAGTGCTGGTCTTGAAGTTGTGAGCCACTGTGCTCAGCCTTCATTTTTGTTTTCAGTCCTGTGCCTTGAACCTGTTTTCTGCTGTGCTTGATACCTGTCAGTACCAAGTCTTCATATTCATTGGTCCGCAGAGAATATGCCTGTGATGTCTTTGGAGCTAGCATAGTTGCCATGCTGGATGGGGTGTGGGCCGCAATTTTGGGGTCTTACTACCCTTTATTTATATATTTTTATTGAAAATAACTGAGAAAACTTGCAGATATAGTACAAATAACTTGTTTTTTACACCATTTAAATGTTGTTGGCATGAAGTCCATTATTTAAATACTGTAGTGCATTTTTCCTACAAACAAGGGCATTCTCTTACATAACAGCAATACAGCCATCAAAGTAGCAGTTTAACATGGAGACATTACTGCTATCTCATCCATATGACTCCATTCTGTTTTTGGCAATTGCCACTATAGTGTAGTGTTCTTTATGGGGAAAGAATGCTGCCTAGGATCACTTACACATTTTGTTGCTACTGTTTTTCTTTTTTTTGAGACAGTCTCACTCTGTCATTCAGGCTGGAGTGCAGTGGCATGATCTTGGCTCACTGCAGCCTCCACTTCCCGTGTTCAAGTGATTCTCCTGCCTCAGCCTCCCAAGGAGCTGGGATTAAAGGCACCCGCCACCACATCCGGCTGATTTTTTGTATTTTTAGTAGAGACGGGGTTTCACCATGTTCCCCAGGCTGGTTTCAAACTCCTGAGCTCAGGCAGTCCACCTGCCTCAGCCTCCCAAAGTGCTGGGATTACAGGCGTGAGCCACCGTGCCCAGCCTGTTGTTACTGTTTTTCAACTGTCCTGATTCAGAACAGTTTCTTACCTGTTCTTTCTTTTGTGATGTTGACATTTTTGAGGAATATGGGCCAGTGATTTTAGAGTGTTACCCTCAGTGTGCGCCTGGTGTTTCCTCATATTAGATACAGGTTGGATGTCTCAGGCAGGAATGATGCTGTTTTGAATTTTGATGAAGTCTAATTATTAAAAGTTTCTTTTATGGAATGTGCTTTTGTTATCAAATTTCAGAACTCTTCGTAGTGCCCTGGTTCCTTTGAATGGAGAATGGCATTTGGAAACCTAGGTCTAAATATTAGGTGTGCTTGGTACTGTTAGTGTGTGGACGCTCCTCGGCTCTCAACGGACAGAGCCAGAGAATATGTGCATGTCCTGAGCCTCCCCTGTTCCTCAGCTTTCTAGGTTTAGGGGATACATTAGCTGGTTTCCTTGGCATCTCCAACTGTGGACGTTTTTCTGTGGCTTCCTTTAGTCTCCTAAGCCTGCCAGTACCGTGCCGTCTTCTGTCCATTGTCTAAAAACTTCTTTGTCCATCACTGTCTTGTGTCTTGTTTTATTATTTTTTAACTACTGATTTTAGGTTTTATCTTCAGTGCAGTTTTGTGAGAGAACAGAGGTAAATGTATGGATTATTCAATATGTTGAGTGTTTACTTGCTGAAGCTTTAATACTCTTTCAAACCAATTTTTGCCTTTTATTATTTTTTGCAGTCATCCTTAACCCCTTGTTTACCTGCTCTGTTCCTGATTGGGCTGTTCTACAGCCTATAATCTTCCATAACTCTCCTTTGTATGGAATGAAGACAAATTTATTGAGGTTTTCAGATTCTTTTGATAATCTAGCCCTAGTTTATCTTTCCATTTCCTTTTCTGCAGTTCTGCCATCTTCCCTCTACTGCAGAGCTTACATTTTCCCACTCATGTTAGGCTCCTCTTCAGCTTTCCTAGCAGCCTGCCTTTGGAGCACACTGTGCTTCTCTGATAATGTTTTCTATATGGCACAGAGCCTGTGCCAGGGCATGTAGTAGGTGTTCAGTGCATTAAACAAACATGCAGATCCTCTAAACTAATAAAGCCACCCAAACTTGTTTGTTGCCTGTTACCATTTTCCAAATACTGTCATTTAACCCTCAAAGCAACTCTGTAAGCCGTTATCGGATACATCTTTCATAAATGATGTTGAGTAAGTTGCCCAAGGTGAGTAAATTGCCCAAGGTTACATAGTTATAGTTGTTAACACTGAATTTAACAAATGTTTGTGTGCCTGTATGTGACAGGCTGTTTTAGGTTGTAGAGACAGTTGGGGAATAAAGCTGACAAACATATCCCTAATGGAAGCAGTGTTAAAATGCTCAATCCCAGTAAGGTTGGTTTTGGGGCAAGTCTTCTGTAACCTGACATACTCATCTCAGATGTCATCTCCTGTAGTCTTTCCTGACTTTCCTAGAAAGAGGCAGGGGAGAAGTGGAGAGAATAGCTCCATCTTTTGTTCTCATTAGTTCCTTCCTTTCTTACTGCGTTATCATATGTAGCATTTATAAAATTATTATTTGTATTCGGAGCATGTCTTGGTCTGTTTGTACTGCTCTAACAAAATACTTTGGACTGAATAATTTATAAAAAATAGAATTTTATTTTTCACAGTTCTGGAGGCTGAGAAGTCCAGCATCAAGGCACCAGCAGATTCGGTGTTTGCCAAAGGCCTGCTTTCTGCTTTGTAAATGATGCCTCTTGCCGTGTCCTCACATGATGGAAGGGCAGGGCAGCTTCCTTCAACCTCTTTTACAAGGACACGAATCCCACACTTCCCCAAAGGCCCCACCTCTTAGTACTGTTAGGGCCCAATGTAAGAATTTTGTGGGGAACACCAATATTCAGACTGGTCATAGTCTGTGCTGCTGTAACAAAACACCGCAGGTTAGGTAATTTACAAAAAACAAAATAATTTCTCACAGTGCTGGAGGACAGGAAGTCCAGGATCAAAGTGTTGGCAGGGTTGGTGTCTGGGGAGGATCCAGTCTCTCTGCTTCCAAGATGGCATTTTGAAAGCTGCACCCTCTTGAGGGGAGAAATGCTGTGTCCTCACAAGGCAGAACGTCAAAGGGCAAAAGAGACCAAACTTTCTCTGTCAAGCCCTTTTATAATGGCATTAACCAGTTTGTGAGGGCAAAGCCCATATGACCTAAACATCTTCCAAAATCCTCATCTCCCAGCACTGTTAATATTGGGAATGAAGTTTTCAACAATGAATTTTGGGGGACACATTCAGACCATAGCAGGGCCTTTGATAGATTGAGCTGCTTTGGTGGGAAACTGTCTCTGGTATCCAGGATGCCTGCCACATAATGCGTAATCTCAGTAAGTGAGTGCATTGATAAGGAAGTATCCACAGTGTGCTTTACCGGCAGCAGGTAGCAGTACTCTCTACTACTCAAGACTGCCTCTTTGTAAGGGTACAAGCAGTTTCAGAAACTCCAGTCTCTATTTAGTTGGGAGGGTGTGCTCTCAAAGAGATTACCTACAGGCAAATTTTTACCGAAATTTCATAAACTGTCTTTTTTCTGGGTGTGTAGAGGTCTCTGGTCTGGAAGATGGAGTCTTGACTCCACCACCACCAATGGTAACCATCTGGTAGGAGTTCTGAATTATTTGTTGAAGAAGTATGCTGATATGAGATGTCAGAATTTACAAGCCTCTTTTCAAATCAGGAGATAAATTATTTCGGAAGAGGTAGAATGTTTATTTTGAAACATTTTGCAAACAGGTTTGTTGTAATTCTTTCCTCGTATTTGTTGGCATATAACATGTTGAGGTTATCTGTTGCTGCTTAACAAACCATGGCAAAATTCAGTGGCTTAAAACAATATTCATTTCCTTGCTCACTGTGTTCCAATTTGGGCAGGGCCTGTCTGCATCCCACATGGCATCTGCTGGGACGGGGCAGTCCACGGTGACGGATTCCCTCCCATGCCTGGTGCCCTGGGCGTCTTCCTCCACGTGGCCTTTCCACCTGGCACACTCGGACTTTCTCACAGCTGTGACGGTTTCCAGAGGTGCCCAAAGTTGAGGCTGCCAGGCCTTCTTAAGACTTACACCTTGAACTGGCAGTGTCATTTCCGCTTGATTCTGTAGGCCAGAAGCAAGCCACAGGCCAGCCCTGATTCAAGGGATTGGGAGACGGGGTGGGGATTGTATAAGGTGTGAACACTGGCAAGAGTGGTTTATTGGGCCACCAAGGAACACTACCACATGAACCAAGTCTCTTTCTGAAGGGGAAAAAGGAAGAAAGATGACTTTTTTATTCTGTTTGTTTTTTATTGTCTAATCTTACTGACCTATTTTGTAATGCAGTGGTGTATTTCTAACTTTTGCTATAACTCCATTCAAATAGCAGTATAAAATTAATTTTTCAAATTCAGTTGAACTGTATTCATCATGATATGTATCATAAATACAGATTTGGGAGTGAAGAAAGTAGAACAATGAATACTTTATGGCAGGGATCTCTAGCCACTGAGCTGTGGACCGGTACTGGTCCATGGCCTGTTAGGAATTGGGCTGCACTCTACGAGGTGAGCTTTGGGCAAGCGATCGTTACTGCCTGAGCTCTGCCTCCTGTCAGATCAGTGGCGGCGTTCGATTCTCATAGGAGCATGAACGAACCCTCTTGTGAACTGCACATGCGAAGGATCTATATTGCATGCTCTTTATGAGAATCTAACTGATGATCCGAGGTGGAACAGTTTCATTCTGAAACCATTCCCCACCTCCTCCCATCCGTGGAAAAATTGTCTTCCACAATGCTAGTCCCTGGTGCCAAAAAGGTTATGGGATACTCAGCTCCCCGTTGCACCTAACATAGCCAAAGACTAGATAAAAACCCTGAATATATACTTTGTGAAATCAGTGACATAAACCTCCTCCTGGGTTACATGTTACAGTCCACGAATGATCTCAAGTATTCAAGTATCTCAAGATTTCAAGTATCTCAGTTTGCCTGTGGTTGTCCTTTGTACAGGTAGAAGAAAAGAGGGATCTCAGATTCCCGGTAGTTGCATCCCCACCCTCAAACAGATCTCTCCCTTCTTCATGCCCTGAATGTGATAGTGTTTCATCCATTTAAATAGTTCTCTTCTTGATTCTGACTTGAGGGATGGACATCCTGTGATTAGGTTTGGTTGTGACAGTGAAAGTTTGTCAGAAACATTTTGGCTTATGGGCCGAATACATTGGAGTCTGTCCGAAAGCTCACTAGGAAATGTAGATTCTCAGGTTTAACCCTAGGCTAACTATATCTAAGTATCTTAGAAGAGGTTTGGATGTTACAGAGTTTGAAGATCTCATTTTTAGGCCCTATATTGTTTATTCTCTGTGAGGATGATGTCGCCCTCCAAGGGTGTAAAGATTATTATTGGGGAGTATATATTCAGGGCAGCTTGAATCTGTGCTCCTGCTCCTCACCTCACTTTTCTTCTGAGGGGGATGGAAAATCTTAGATGTTAATTATGGTTTGTGGCCCTCCAAAAGTTAACCTTACGTGACAAAACCTTATTCCTTAATGTCTAATTTCCCTTGTTAAGGAGAAATTTAATTTATTAAATTAAATTTAAATTAAATTTCTCTCCTGGGAATGGGATACTCAAAAAAAGATTGAGAAATATAATCCTATAAGAATTACTCTGGCATAGTAACTTCCCTGCAGTATCTGTGTCCTCTCTGCTGTCCTAGGAAACCTTAGGATGTGATTTTGGCTATATTATTTTAATACTAAGATTTTACTTACATTTAATGGATTAAAAAGAAAAACATTCTAGATGGGTGGAAACATTTACTCTGTAAAATTTTGCATCCAAGTCAATTGATTTTTATCCTTGTGAATAAAGCCCTGTTAGGATAGACTCTGTTCTGGGATTTGGAAACCTTTTGTCTTCATAATGGCATTATATACTGAAAACTCTTCATGTTTTCTACCTTGTTAACATACGGCAAGCCAGGGCTTTTATATGCCACAGAAAACACAGGAGGTGTTCTCTCAGGGACATGTTCTTAAGTCATTCCTGTCTTTCCTCCTAGGAGTGACTCCTGGTCCCATGTATCTGTTTTCTGTGTAGTGCAGGCCAGTAGGTGAAGTGGGTGGACCCCAGGGCCCCTGTGCCCTTGTCCTCTAGGAAGGGGAAGGGGTATAGGAGGCATATTGTTATCTGGGTTTATTCGTTTGTGGCTTTGAGCTGGGTATATATGAAAATGCCTCTTTTTTTCTTTTTTTGGGTTGGGGATGGAGGGCAGTAGTGGGAGAAATAGGAGTTTCTAATATATTATCTTCTTTAAAGAAAATTTTCAAATTTTGAGTTATTTTTCTGTCCTTAAAGGTAATGTTAACTTCTTTGTATTTGTCCGTTTTCTGTGTAATTTGTCGAGGCTTAGGAGAGCTAAAGGCATAGTCTAGCCGGAAAACCGAAGTCCTCTGGAAATCTCCATTCACTTAAAAATACATTGCTTGGCAATTGACAGATGCTGGGGTAGATTATTTTTTGAGTCAGTGAATGAAATTAATCCAAAGTTTTTTTTTTTTTTTTTTAAATATAATTCTCTGTTCTATGATTTTAGAATCTAGTCTGTAGCGTAATATTGAGGAAAAAGTGAACTGGGAAGTTGAGAGACCTGGCGTCCACTATTCTTACTACCTACCGTGTTTTAAAATTTCCATAGACCCAACTTTCATTGTTTATAAACTTGAAGAATTGGTAGACGACCCTTTGAGAGCCCTTCAGGGTCCAGAATTTTATCATCAAGTATGGTGAACACATTAGAAAGTCCTCAACTGATGTAGTTGTGAGAAGGAATTAGTTCCAGTTTTCTTGTAGAGAGTAGTGAATTGGGGTAAACAGTTGAGCCACTGTAACAGTTCCAGCAATTTGATGGCTCTGAGAACATAGAATCGTCTTGGGGTGAGTGCCCAGGTTGGTGGCACTGACTGCCTCACATGGTCATTTGGAATCACACCTTTTTTTCCGTCGTGTTCCTCCGCTGTACCCTAGGGTATAGTCCTTGTGTGTTGTCTCTGCACTAGCTCAGAAGGTGCAGAGGCAGAGTAGAAATGCTCACTCAGTGTCCTAAGGCCCTGAAGTGGCGCTTGTTTTCACATTCTTTCCCTGCGAACTTAGCCACATGGCCATACCCAGCCATAGGGGAGCCTAGGAGGTGTAACCTAGTCGAGCCATCATGTGCGGGGCTACTGTTACCATGGAAGATGATGACTGGAGTCTCTGACACAACTAGTATATATGAAGCTATTTCTTAGTATATTTCTGGGGACCCTTTTTCCTTATTTTTGTTTAGCAAAGAGTTATGTAATTAATACAAAAAGTAAATTATTTTGACAAGTTATGCTATGGGTAGTATATTGAAAGACAAGTTCTGAAATGAATTAGAAACCTAAAACTAACCACCCCTGATTACACCTTTGTCCCCTCTAATTAAAAGTCTGGTGACGAGTAGTTAGAACTTTGCTACACACTGGTTTCTTAGGAGCACTTAAGTACACATTTAGTCCCAAGTGACGTCTCTTTTCCGTAGCAGGAACCTATAGTTCTCTTCAGTAAACTAGTCCAGTAAAAGGAAGCTGCTGCTTGAATATCTGCAGGCCTCTTGGGCTCCAAATTCTTACTCTAAATACCCAAAGTTGGCCATGTTTCAGAATTGCCTGGGGTCCTTGTTCAAAATATAGATTCAGGCCTTATCCTCTGGAGATTCTGATGGTTGTGTTTCTGAATCTGAATTTTTTTTTTTTTTTTTTGGGACAGAGTCTCGCTGTTTCCCAGGTTGGAGTGCAGTGACTCTGCACTCAGTGACTCAGCTCACTGCAAACTCCGCCTTCCGGGTTTACGCCATTCTCCTGCCTCAGCCTCCCAAGAACCTGGGACTACAGGTGCCCGCTACCTCGCCCGGCTAGTTTTTTGTATTTTTTTAGTAGAGGCGGGGTTTCACCATGTAGGCCAGGATGGTCTCGATCTCCTGACATTGTGATCCGCCCGTCTCGGCCTCCCAAAATGCTGGGATTACAGACGTGAGCCACCGCGCCTGGCCCTAAATCTGAATTTTTAACAAGCCCCTCAGGGCGACTGTGATGCAGCTATCAGTGGTATGGGATCCAGTACTTTAGCTATCTGTGCCTCAATCACCTTATATGTGAAAGTGCGTAATTAATACCTGCCTGGCTCCTGTACCTCACAGGATTCGGAGAGCATGAGATGAGTTGTATTTTAAATTATTTCATAAATTTAAAATTACCGTAAAAGACTGGGCACAGTGGCTCACGCCTGTAATCCCAGCAAACTTTGGGAGGCTGAGGCAGGAAGATTGCTTGAAGTTTGAGAGCAGCCTGGAAACATAGCAAGACCTCATCTCTTTAAAAAAAAAAAAAATATATATATATATGTGTGTGTGTGTGTGTGTGTGTATATATATATTTACATAATTATATATGTTTATATAATTATATATATATATTTTTAGCCTGCAGTGTACACACACACACACACGATAATTAGCCTGGCACAGTGGCAGGCACCTGTAATTCCCAGCTACTCTGGAGGTGGGAGGATTGCTTGAGTCCAGTCTTGAGTCCAAGGCTGCAGTGTGGTAGAATTCGCACCTTTGCCTTCCAGCCTGGGTGACAGAGTGAGATCCTGTCTCTTAAAAAAACAAATAAAAGTAGGCCGGGCGCGGTGGCTCAAGCCTGTAATCCCAGCACTTTGGGAGGCCGAGACGGGCGGATCACGAGGTCAGGAGATCGAGACCATCC
>NW_012117154.1:929812-948003 GCF_000951035.1 Colobus angolensis palliatus
AGATGGAGTCTCTCTCTGTCACCCAGACTGGAGTGTAGTGGTGCAATCTCAGCTCACTGCAGCCTCTGCCTCCCAGGTTCCAACAATTATCCTGCCTCAGCCTCCCAGGTAGCTGAGATTACAGGTACATGCCACCATGCCTGGCTAATTTTTTTGTATTTTTAGCAGAGACGGGGTTTCACCATGTTGGCCAGGCTGGTCTCAAACTCCTGACCCCAGGTGATCTGCCCGCCTTGGCCTCCCAAAGTGCTAGGATTACAGCCGTGAGCCACCACGCCTGGCCCACTCAACTAATTTTTAAATCAGTTACCTGTTTTTTAACTTAGCTCTTCATTAAAAAATAATAACCATGAAAAGAATGGGTTTGATATGTTAATAGTATATTTTTTCTAATTTAAAATATACATAGTCATTCCTCAGAGGGTATTGGTTCCAGGGCACTCCTGACCCTCTGCAGAAACTAAAATCTGCAGATGCACAAGTCCCTGTATAAAATGGTGTAGTATTTGCATATAACTTATGCACATCCTCCTATGTATTTTAAATCATCTCTAGATTACTTATAATACCTAATATAATATAAATGCTATATAAATATTATACTGTATTTTTTACAGTAATGACAAGATATAAAATCTGTACAGGCTGGGCATGGTGGCTCACACCTGTAATCCTAGCACTTTGGGAGGCCAAGGCAGGCAGATTGCTTGCGTCCAGGAGCTCGAGACAGACCAGCCTGGGCAACATGGTGATACCCCATCTCTACCAGAAGAAGTTACAAAAAATTAGCCAGGCGTATTGACTCCCGCCTGTAGTCCCAGCTACTCGGGAAGCTGAGGTGAGAGGATCACCTGAGTCCAACAGGCGGAGTTTGCAGTGAGCCAAGATGGTGCTACTGCACTCTAGCCTGGGTGACAGAGCAAGATCCTGTCTCAAAAATTAATTAATTAATTAATCTAAAGAAAATTAGTACAATGCAATTCCTGGTTGGTTGAAGCCACAGATGCGGAACTCACAAATATAGAGGGCCAACTGTATATATCATGCTTATCCATTAACCTCATTTTCTGTACCACCGGTGTATATACCACACATGCAAAACGCCGTTAGAACTCACCACTGTACTCTAAGGTAATCATTGGGAAGGCATGTGCTCCCTCAGGCCTCAATATTGCAGTAACACTTGTCCACCTAGATCCCATTTTTTCAATAGGAGCCTTCACTGTATATACTTAATCTGGATTAAGGTCGTTTTTTGGGAGGGAGGGAGGCTTATATTGGTTTGCTGGGACAGCCACAACAAATTACTACAGAACAGAAATTTATTTTCCCCCAGTTCTGGAGGCTGGAAGGCCAAAATCAGCCAGACTGGTTTCTTCTGAGGCCTCTCTCCTTGGCTCGTGGATGCCATCTTCTCCCTGTGTCCTCATGTGGCCTTTCCTCTGTGCTTCTCAGCATCCTAAATCTCTTCTTATGGGAACAGCAGTCATATCGCATTAGGGCTCACCCACATGACCTCATTTGCCTTAATCACCTCCTTAAAGGCCCTGTGTCCAAACACAGTCCCATTTTGAGGTACTGGGGGTTAGGACTTCCACAAACAGATTTTGGAAAGACACGAGCTAGCCTATCACAGGGCTTAAGTGCAGGATGAGAGAGGATGGTGAATTCAATATGAAGGCCATGGTTGGAAGAATCAGGCTGCAGGGGATTACAAAGGAAAAGTCAAAGTTTGAAAGTAAAATAAGTGGGGGGAAAGGCAAAAAACAAGAATCAGGTTTAAACACCTGAAGACATTGCTCATTCTGATTTACAAGTCACTGGATGAAAAAACAAAAGAAAAAAGAGGATATCACTCATGACCAAGAAGTGCTTATGGCAGGGCACTGGGGCTCACGCCTGCAATCCCAGCACTTTGGGAGGCTGAGGCAGGCGGATCATGAGGTCAGCAGATTGAGACCATCCTGGCTAACAGAGTGAAACCCTGTCTCTACTAAAAATAGAAAAAATTAGCTGGGCGCGGTGGTGGGTGCCTGTAGTCCCAGCTACTGGCAAAGCCGAGGCAGGAGAATGGCATGAACTCGGCAGGCGGAGCTTGCAGTGAGCTGAGATCCGGCCACAGTACTCCAGCCCGGGCGACAGAGCAAGACTCCGCCTCAAAAAAACAAAACAAAACAAAACAAAACAAAAAACAAATAAAAGTACCGTAAAAATTTTTAGGTGGTATTACAAGTTGTTTGGCAAGATTTTGTGTACAACAGCCCTGAAAAGTAAGTGCTATTATCTCCATTTAGATATAAACTGGGAAATAATAGGTAAATCCCTGGGCTTCTTGATTTTGCATAATTGAACAGAGACTCAGAAAAAGTTATCTGCCCAGTGTAACTGCCAGTAGCAGAACAAACAATAATTTATAGATACTTTTGTTTTTACATAGCTTATAAAATACCAAATGACAGCTTGATGCCTTGGGTGTCCTGTGTGGAAGATTTTGCTTTGTACTTTGGCGATGTCAAGCTGAATGAGACACATTGTCTGCCCATATGGAAGTTACAGTCTAGTAGAGGAGAGAAAACTTAAAAACGAATCATTATAATGTCCTTAAGAATCATTTTCTTTTTATGAATGAACCCTACAACCATAACAGGACAGGTTGTGAATATATTGTAGCTCAGAGAAACGGAGAGGACATGTGAGGTGATCCTTTTGTGAAGAGCACAGCTTGAGACAGGAGGAGAAACTTATTTTTTATTTTTTACCACAGAGGGAACAGTGTCAGTTGCTCAGAGGACTCTTCTTTCTCCCCTGGTGCATTTGCTAGCACCTTGTAGCTAGTAAAATGATAGAGAAACATACCTAGATGAAGGATGTGTCCCGTTCCCTGAAATCAAGAGAAGCAGAGCTAAGATTGGTTATGCAGACCATGGGCTGGACACTCCCTACAAAGTCACTTCAATCAATCCCAACGCTCTTGTGAGAGGCAGAGCCCTTTAGTGGAAAGAGCATGAGATTTTTAAAACTTAGAAATGGTTGGCAGTGGTGGGGCCAAATCTGGATTGTGTGTGGATATTCAAATAAGTAGATTTTCCTTTTTTATAAGACCCATAAGACTCTTCCTCCTTTTTCAGCACATTTGGTTTGCCTTGATTTTGACAATAGTGTGATTGCTGCTACCCCATTATGAAATTGAGGATAGAGATCTGTGGGTTCATTGTCAAGCTGGAGGATGCAGGCAGGAAAAGAGTGCGGGAACCCTGCAGAGTTTGTGGTAGGGGATCTTTACAGGAAATGTAAAGGTTGATTTATTTGGCGAAGATTGTACCAGATGTTAGGGATAAATTAGTGAAAAAAAGACAAATACAGTTTGGACTTTTGTGTCATTGACAGTCTTTGTTTGGCATTTTAACATTTACTGTTCTTAATAGAATATGTGACAACTGTCTTGACAAGTACTGTTCAGGATTGGGTAGCTCAGTGTTGGGTTTCACTGAGCATGAGAGGCGTGGAGATTTTACATTACATGTCTTCCAGTGGTTCTGTTTTTCTAAAGCTTGAAGGTACTCATGAGAAAGCAGTGAGACTGTCCATGATTCCAAATGAGATGTTGATATAGATTAAGCACAGTGTTTCATCCAAGTATGCCAGTTAAGAATACAAACACAGGTTGGAGCATTTTTCATAGGTGACATTTGTAGAATGTATTTTAAGAACATTGGGAAAACTTTTTTTTTAACCTCCTTGTATTAGTTCCCTGTGGCTCCTGTAACAAATCACACATTTAGTGATTTAGAACAGTAAAAATTTATTCTCTTACAGTTCTGGAGGCTAGAAGTCCAAAGTCAGAATCATTGAGCCTAAATCAAGGTGTTGGCAGGGCCAGGGCTGTGCTTCTTTAGGAGACTCAGAGCCACTTGCTGGTGGCTGCCAGTACTTCTTGACTTGTGGATGCCAGCATTACTTGATTTGTGGCCACATCACCTCAATCTCTCCTGTGATGGTTGTGTTGTCTTCTTTCTGTGTCAGATTGCCCCCCTCTCTCTCTCTCACAACACTTGTGATGGCATTTAGGGCACACCTTGATAATGAAGGATAATCCCCTCATCTCAAGATTCTCAATCACACCTGCAAAGACCTTTTTTCGCCCAAATATAACATTTATAGGTTTCAGGGTGTAGGATGTAGATATCTTTTGGTGGACCATTTTCCAGCTTATCATACTTCTATAAATTATATGGAAAAGTAGGAAGGTTGCTTTTGAAGTAGCAACTTTTAGATATATCATAGATATACTTCCAGCTGTAATAAGAATTAGTGATCGTTTTATAACTTTTAGTGTTAACTTGATGATCCAAATTTGAGATCCAAATTGGGAGACAGCTCCCAAAATTTTACCACCTAATCTGTTTTTTATAACAATGGTTTTGAGCTACTTTTCTCTAAATAATGGAAGTTATGAAAGGTCAGTGTAAGCTAACAGTGGTAATTTTTATCAAGTATTAAAAATGAGTCTGAGTTTAGGGAAATGATATGAATGATTGGAATTTATTTTAGAAATCTAGGAATTTTATTGACTGAGAAGGTGCAGATTGCAGAAAAGTAGCCAAAAATATACTATGATTGTACTCTTTCTAAAGTTGCTTGGTTGAATCAAAGTTGAAAATAGGGGCCAAGCACTGTGGCTCACGCCTGTAGTACCAGCACTTTGGGAGGCTGAGGTGGGTGGATCACTTGAGGTCAGAAGTTCACGACCAACCTGGCCAACATGAGACCCTGTCTCTACTAAAAATAAAAAATTATCCAGGTGTGGTGGTGCACGCTTGTAGTCCTAGCTACTTGGGAGGCTGAGGCGGGAGAATTGCTTGAACCTGAGAGGTGGAGGTTGCAGTGAGCTGAGATCGTGCCACTGCACTCCAGCTTGGGCGACAGAACAAGATTCTGTCAAAAAAAAAAAAAAAGGGGGAAGAAAATAGGTTATAATTGGACTATATTTTTCTTATTGTGCTATATTAGGTAATTTTGGACTGGTCTAATATAGCTCACTGTGAATAAAATATAAGCATATGTGGTGTTTAAAAAAATATGTTCACACTTAGGTGCCAGTGGAAGGTTTTCATAGTCATGAGCCAATCGTGAACATAAACGTGTGTGTATTAATTTTAATACTTGATTTTTTTCTTGAACCTGCCTGTTTTGTGTTACGTTTTACAAAATACTTTTTATTTCTCTACACCTTAAGATACATATTTTGAAGCTTTTCAGATAGTCTTGTTATTTCTAGTTCTTTTTTTGTTTGTTTGTTTTGAGACAGAGTTTGGCTCTTGTTGCCCAGGCTGGAGTGCAATGGCACCATCTCCGCTCACTGCAACCTCCGCCTCCTGGGTTCAAGCAATTCTCCTTTCTCAGCCTCTCGTGTAGCTGGGATTACAGGTGTGCCCCACCACACCTGGCTAATTTTGTGTTATTAGTAGAGACAGGGTTTCACCATGTTGGCCAGGCTCAGACTCCTGACCTCAGGTGATCCACCTGCCTCAACCTCCCAAAGTGCTGGGATTACAGATGTGAGTCACCGCACCCGGCCAATGGTAGTTGTTTTGGTGTGAAATTTGGTTTCTCTTTTGTAATGAAAGGTTCTTTGTATCTTTTGTAATTACTGTGTATAAGCTCGTCTTCGCATGAACTTTGGAAGGTGTTCTACATTTTGAGGGATATACACATTTACATATTTTCAAATATTTAGAGTCAATATTGTTCCAACTCTTACTTCACACTGACAGTTTCCACTTCCCACTTCCCATTCCCCAGTTGCCAAATATAATAGCCATAAAGAGCATCAGATTGATTTATCCGCTATCCCTTTGTGCAATTGCTGCTGTGTTTTTCTCCTACTTATACAATTTTATTATTTTTGCTTTAAGCTGTATTTTAAACAACTGAAATTTATTTTTGTTTAAAACTCAGTTTTTAAATGTAAGTATCCAAAGGAAAAAATATTTATGAAAACTTTGTTTCCGTTTGGTATCAGTTTTCTGCCCTAATGCTCTTCAGCTTTTCTTGTGCAGTTCTGCTGGCAAGGACTTCTCTCTTATTTGTCCTTAAAATTTTTAATCTCTAAATGTCTGTATTCGGTCTTGAGTTTGAAGGTTTTTTTCACTGAATATAGAATTCTAGATTGATACTTTTTGTCTTTCAGCACTTTAATGGTGTTCCATTGTCTTCTGGCTTCCATTATTTGTGATGAGATGTAAGTGGTAATTACTATCTTTATTCCCTTGATACACCAGTCTTTTCTTCTTCTGGCTGCTTTCAAGATTTTCTCTTTCTCTGGTTTAAGCTGTTTTACTCTGCTATGCCTGGGTATGGTTATCATTTGAAAGATTTTAAGCTGTGGTTTGTTCAGATATTTGTCCCTTTTTTTTTTTTTCTGTAACTTTATTTACATGCATTTTACAACTTGATATTGTTCCACAGGGTCTATTCAGTTTTCTTTAGTCTTTTTTCTCTCTCTTCTTTAGATTAGATAGTTTTCTTCCCCTTTCCCTTTCCCTTTCCTTTTCTTTTTCTTTTTTGAGACAGAGTCTCACTGTGTTGCCCAGGCTGGAGTGCAGTAGTGCCATCTTGGCTCACTGCAACCTCCACCTCCCAGGTTCAAGCGGATTCTCATGCCTCAGCCTCCCAAGTCGCTGGGATTACAAGTATGCACCACCATGCCTGGCTAATTTTTGTATTTTTAGTAGAGATGGGTTTTCACCATGTTGGCCAGGCTAGTCTCGGACTCCCAACCCTCAGGTGATCCGTCCCCCTCAGCCTCCCAAAATGCTGGGATTACAAGTGTGAGCCACTGTGCCTGGCCTAGGTTAGATAAGTTTCTATTGATCTGTCTTCCAAGTTTGCTGATTTTTTTTTTTCTACCATCTTCAATATGCTATTAATTTCATCTAGTAAATTTTGCCCTTTGGTTATTATGTTATTCATTTTTAGAGTTTTCTTTTTGTTCTTTTTTTATGGTTTCTATTTTTCTGCTGAGATCCCCTATCTGTTCACACATTAAAGACCATGTGTTCCTTTAAGGTTTTGAAAATAATTCTAATTCTTTGAATGTATAAAAATAGCTGCTTTAAAATATTTGTTGCTAAATTTAACATCTGTTCTAACATGGGGTTGGTGTTTTACTGACTCCTTTTTCCCCGTTAAATTTGATCACATTTTTCTGTTTCTTTGCTTGCCTTCTAATTATTTTTGTATTAAACAACAACAGCAGAGACAAGGTCTTGTTCTGTCACCCAGGCTAGAGTGCAGTGGCGTAGTCATAGATCACTGCTACCTCACACTGCTGAGCTCAGGTGGTCCTCCCGCCTCAGCCTCCTGAATAACTGGGACTACAGGTGTGCACCACTATGCTCGGCTAATTAAAAAAACAAAAAAGTATATATAAATATAACTGTAAATATATATATATATGTATGTATGTTTTTGTATAAATGGGGTCTCACTATGTTCACCAGTCTGTTGTTGAACTCCTTGCCTCAAGCCATCCTGCCTTAGCCTCCCAAACCATGCCTGGCATGCTTGCCTCCTGACTTTTGATGAATACTGTTTTTTTTTCCTCCTAAGAAGGTTGATTTTTGTTCTAAAGTCTGGTTGGTCACCTTGAACTTGTGTAGGCTTGGTTTTATACTTTATTAAGGCAAAATTTATTTACCTTAGATAACTTCAGGGTGGTTCCTCACCCTCTCTAATATGGTGGGCCATAACTTTCAAACTGAGTTTTCTTGTCTGTCTTGTCTGGATTTTGTTTTAGACATTATTGATACTGATCTGGAGTAGGCTGTATGCTAAGAGTGTGGTTCTTAGTCTTGAAGGAGGAAGGGAATGTTGAGGTGTGTATTAGGGTTCTCCAGAGACACAGAACCAATCACACACACACACACACACACACACACACACACACTATCTATATATATATATATGTATATATCCATAAGTAAATAAACAAATGTAAATTGATGTAAGGAATTGGCTCACGTGACAATGGAGGCTGAGCAGTCATAAGATGCACATATGCAGAATAACACTTGGCCAAATGTGTGGGCACCCTGTGGCCTAGGCAGGTTGACACAAAAAGTTAACTATCACAAGGTGTTAATGAGATTTCTTCTCTGTGGTTGGGCAGGGACCCCAGATAGCCCAGACCTGCTCATTGTCTGTCATTTTGGTTCTGGTCTCAGCCTTTAAGTAATCATTCTGTGGCTCAGGTTGTTTCACCTGGCCCATGCGCATTCTGGTCCTCATGGCTCTCCTACATCCAGACTTCTGGAGATCGCCTTCTGTGCACCTTCCTTCTCTCTGGCACACAGCTTCAGACGCCTGAACTCTAAGCTTTACCTTCACATCTCAGCATGCCCGTCATGCTTTACTGAGCCTCCAGTTCCTTTCACCATGTTGGGAAATTGTTCCCAGACAACCAGGAGACTCATGACCCTTCAGGGGAAACAGTGTTGGGCTACCATTTGTTGATTGTCAGAAAACAGTTGGCTCAAATATTTTCTTCAGTTTTGTGATTGTTTAAAGTGGATATATCAGTACTAGTTATTTTCTTGTACAGAAGCAAGATATGTAAGGATTACTGTTTAATACCCGTTAGGCGTACAGGTTCTTTGCAGGTGCTTGGAGGAATATAAGGATTAATACAGTTAGTTTCCTATTGAGCATGGCTGGAGTGGGATTGTGAAGTGGAATGTATGGATTTAGAATGGTTCAATATAAGCAAGTATCCAGCTTCATGATTGCAGAATACGGTTTTGCTCTTCTGGCATGAACATTCTCAGAAAGTACAGAATCTAAGGATAAAAAAAAAAGCTGAGTGGTGGAGACAGTTTTCTTTTTAAATTTTAGCTGTTCCTCTGATTATATTTCATGGAGTAGGTAAATATTTAAATGGTTTTTTAGTGATGTCGGCCTTTGGGTGAAGATGAGGCCCACTGAGAGGACTCTAGAGCAGTTGAATCCCGCTTCCCATCTAGGGTTGAAATCATGGCCCAGGCAAACGCTGTGGGTCCCAAGCTCTGCAGGAATGACTGGGGACTGCCATTCATAAAGCAGCTGTCCCACTATTGGATCTTTGTTCATTTATCTCTTTTCTGCATAGTCTCCTGCATCCTTTTCCTAATTCTTGGCTTTAGTTCTGTTTTCTTGAACTACAGGGAGCGAGTCAAGTCATCCCACCTCTGTGAGACTTGCTTGATTATTTGAAGGCATCTATCCGTGACTCCTTCAGTCTTTCATTGTCTTGGCTGCTCAGCCTTAGTACCTCCAGATCCCCACCCACCTATTGCTTTCTTGGGAGTTTTGAACTTTCTCACTAACCTTTTTTATGTGGATCTAGAATTGAAAAGAATCATGAGCTTAGGAAGCCTTACGGATACAAAGACTACAGATTCAGGTCTCACTTGTCAAATATCAGAAAGGTTATTTCTGACAGTCCTCCTTCCTCAAATCTAAATGTTTCCCTCTTTTAGCAATCTTTCCCTCCCTCGTAACTTTAGCATAGTGTATGTTGTGTGCATAGTCATACGTTAGTGTGATTTTTGTCTGTTTCGTACCTGTACTGTGAAGTCCACGAGGTGGAGGCACAGTGGCAGCAAGCCTCACCCTACATCTCCAGTGCTGGACGTCATCCAGTGTCATGGCATCATGTGATTTTTAGAGTACTATTTGTGTGTGTTCAGTTACGTAAACTTGTTTCTCAATTGTATCAATAGGCATAAATAAGTTCTCATTGTTGTTGTTACTGAAGTGTATCCATATGTATGTATGGTCATTCCTTTTTTTTCTAAAGGATAATATATGTATGTATTTCTTAAAAATTCCAGGGGATGTACCAGTGTTAGCCATTTCTTGTCTCTTGTATGGCTACATCCGGTTGTAATTGTTCAGTAAAACACATGAGGTATTTGAAATGCTTCAAATGTCAAGAAACAGTAACTTATCTCTGGCATACCATACTTTTAAAGCAGAAGTGTTTTCTGTAATGGATACTACAGAGTGTTTACTGGTTAACTTTTAGTTAACCAGAAGCAGACATTCCATAGCTATTCCAGTTAACTGAGGTTTATATCCATAAGGACATTACCAGACATAGAAAAATTTCTCTCTTCTTCAGCTAGAGACCCCAACCACCAACACACCCTTACTACCTTCTTGAAAATATAAAGTGATGGGACAGGGTGCGGTGGCTCAAGCCTGTAATCCCAGTGCTTTGGGAGGCTGAGGCAGGCGGATCACTTGAGACCAGGAGTTCGAGACCAGCGTGGTGAACATGGTGAAACCCTGTCTCTAGTAAAAATACAAAAACTAGCCAGGTGTGGTGGCACATGTCTATAATCCCAGCTACTTGGGTGGCTGAGGCATGAGAATTGCTTGAACCCAGGAGGCAGATGTTATAGTGAGCTGAGATCATGCCGCAGCACTCCAACCTGGGCTCCAGAGTGAGACTCTGTCTCCAAAAAAGAAAAAAATATATATTTTGTGTATATATATATATCTTTAATAGTGACTTTTACTAGTGAAAATTTTAATGTCCTAATTACTGTTATTTAGAAAAAATTCTTTTTGAGTTGATGTTTAAAAGAATTTTGATTTTTTTTTTTTTTTTTTTAAATCATGTTTTACAACTCCTGCCTACTGCTACCCCCCTAGCTCTCCAGACCCATTGGCCTGGCTAGTAAAGGTTTGCTGTTTTTTCTTCTGGACATTTTCCTTTGTATCTTCATTTATATATAAGTGCTCATATTCTTGTTATACACAGGTATATTTACACACACAGGTTGGGTATCCCTAATTCGAAGTGCTTGGGAGTAGAACTGTTTCGGATTTTGAAATATCTGCGTATATGTAGTGAGGTGTGTTGGGAATGGGACCTCAGACTAAAGATGAAATTCATTTATGTTGTATATACCATAGGTGGCCTGAAGGTAATTTGATACAATATTTTCCGTAATCTTGTGCACACAATGACGTTTTGGCTGAGCTGTGGCTATAACCCGTCATATGAGGTCAGGTGTGGAGTTTTTCACTGGTGGCGTCATGTCTGTGCTCAGTAGATTTGAAATTTTGGAGCGTTTTGGAGTTTTGGATTACAGATGCTCCACCTGTGCTTCTGTAACAGAGTAGTTTGAATGCTTAATTAAAATGGCAGATCAGTTTGGTTTTATGATTAAACCTTTTCAAAGTTTTTGTTACTTTCAGATACTCATAAGTAAGGCATATAACCTCTCTAGACCTCACTTTCCACATTTGGTCAAGGACTGATTTGAATTAAATGAAACTGAAAACCTCTTAGCTCTCAATATAACAGATTCTGGGTTAAATTGTATAATTCATCTCTTAGATATCATGAAGAATGTGTTGTTTTTAATATGAAAAAGTATGAAGATAAAAATCACATACAACTTTGGGTAGCAAGAAGAGAGTTTGGGGGAAGTTGCTAAAGTGTACAGTTTTTCCCCCTAAGAGCGGCGAGAGAAGGGCAGCTAATCAGACTGGTGGTGGAGTCCATCTCTATTGCCCAGGTTGGCACTAGGAAGTTTGAGCTGTATCGATCCCTCAAAACTAGCTGATGACATCTGAAAGGCAGTTTTATCCCGGCTCCCTGAAGTTTCACATTACAGCTGTACATTTGTATTAACACAGTGAATGCTTCAAAAAAAAAGTTATAGAAATCAAAGCTTACATAGGCAAATCTTTGTTAGTGACTTAATTAAAAAACAGCATTTTGGCCGGGCACGGTGGCTCAAGCCTGTAATCCCAGCACTTTGGGAGGCCGAGACGGGCGGATCACGAGGTCAGGAGATCCTGGCTAACACGGTGAAACCCCATCTCTACTAAAAATACAAAAACTAGCCAGGCGAGGTGGCGGGCGCCTGTAGTCTCAGCTACTCGGGAGGCTGAGGCAGGAGAATGGCGTAAACCCGGGAGGCGGAGCTTGCAGTGAGCTGAGATCCGGCCACTGCACTCCAGTCCGGGCGACAGAGCAAGACTCCGCCTCAAAAAAAAAAAAAAAAAAAACAGCATTTCATGAATAATAGTTTCCCAAGCTATTTTAACCCTTTTCCCTTTCCCAGAAGAGAAACAAGAAAATCCCACACGTTTTGCTCAGTCATGGTGTATTTGTAAGCTCTCTTGTCACAAAGTGTCACAGATTCTTTAAATTTCTTTTAGTTAGCTTCTTTTGTCCGGTAGCTCACTTATTTTGTAGTTTGAAGATGACTGTACTTCTGACACTTTTCTCACATACTCCTGCTTTAATTTTTCGAAAAACTTTCAATTGCAAGAAACTTCAAACATACACAGAAGTGGAGAGAATACTATAATGAGCTCTCATGTCCCTAGTCTCTTTGGCAGTTCTCAGTGTTTTGCCCATCAGATTTTCTAACGCTTTTAGTGTAAGTAATGCCATATTTAAAAATACTCCTTTTTTAGAAAAGAGGCTTAGTATTTAAAAGGAAATAAACCAGAGTAATTCCCAAGATTTATCTGATTAAACTATAGAGTTGATAATTATATAAAATTTTTTTAGCACATAGAACAATCATTGTCTATAGCAGAAGTACTAGCTTTTGTGCCCTTTGCATTGGATTGAGTTATAGAGCTAAACCACAGCAAACTCATTTGTTCCACTATTAGGTTGCAAGTATCACTTAACTCTGCTTACTTATCTCATCTTCAGTATTTACAAATTTTAACTCACATTTGTTTCAGTAAAGCAACCCAAAGTAGATGTTTTAGGAGATGAATTGGTTTGATGGTTATGATTTTCTTTTACTCCTGTATTGATAGTCAGCTGTAGTTGAGACTATTAGCCGTCTGGAGGGTGAGGTGAACAGGGCTTTTTCCACTTCAGGGCTAGAGGCTGACATGCATGCAGTTACCTGCAGTTCAGGGCAGAATGGGGTTAGGGTGGTAATGGTGGCATAAATACTACTGTGCCAGGGTAATGTCTGTAAGTGTGTGGTGGGAAACTTTCTGGGGGAGACAGCACTGGCATTGAGTTTGGACGTGGCATTTACAGGCAGAGGTGGATAAAGAAGACCCATGGAGTAGCCTTAGCAAAAGAGTGGTATTTGGATAGTGGGACTTTGTTCATTGTGGCTGGAGTGTAGATGTGTACTAGGAGATAGAATGAAAAGGTGGAGGTAATAGTAATTTAAAATATAATAGTAAAAAGAAGCAGCTGTGTACTGATCACTTACTGTGTGCAGTGTTTTTAAATGGTTTACAGGTGCCACATCTTTGATAATACAATTCTGTTGGTGCAGTAAGTCATGGAGCCAGGAGTTCAGCTGGGGCAGGCTGGCTCTGGAGCATCACTGGTGCCTTAGGGCCTCGAATGCCAGATTAAGCAGTGCCAAGCACTTTTTTGGGTCTTATTTTTGGGTGGTGATGGCTAGCAGGATATTAACTGATTTAAAAAACAAATATATTTGTCCATTGTCATGAACTTTTTACCTCTGTTGGAGTTTAAAAAATTGGAAATACTTAGTGGTTACTTATTGTGGCCCCTAGTTAGAGTTCATGACGAAGGGACTTTTTAATGTTAAGATGGAAGCTGAATTTCTTGGACCATTTTTTTCCTCATAAAAGATGTATATATTTATAAAAATTGCAATACACTGAGAAGTATAAAAAATTAGTGATTAGAATTTTATTAGCCAAAGACATTCATTATGAATAATCTTAAATGCTTTCTTCGAGTGTTTTCTATGTATTTATTTTACTTTTCTAAAGCTGCTTTGGGAAAGGCTTTGAGTTCGTTCTAGTATAATGGTATAACTTCCCCCTCATGTAGTGAAGCTTTCAGAAGAATTCAAGTGATCAAGAAAAAACAGAGCATCGTATCTGTGTTACCTTTGTGTTGAACATTTTTTATTTATAACATTCAGTTTTGAATGATAAACTTTTGTATATATATTTTGTATTTTCTGTTATGAGGTGGATTTCTTAAAGTAGAGATTGAACATGAAGCAAAATGGCTTACAAAAGGAATATGAATCTGTGCTACAGACATAAAGACTATTTTGAAGGCTATAGGGACAACCACATTTGCCAGGACTCATGCTTAGACTGTGTACTGCTGTGGAGATCATAAATTGAGAAAGCATGAGATTTGAGCAGGAAAAATGTACTGAGGTTTGTTAGTAAGATTTGAGAAGAGAGATGGAAAGTCTTGCTGTTCGATTGGAGAAGCAGCTGAGGAATAAGTCTTTGTGCATATGAAGAGTGTTTTGTAGGCTGTATGTAGGTATTTTCTGGTTCTTCAGAATGTAGCAAAAACAGTGTGAACTTAAGTCGGTATAAAGGAATTTAGGAGATAATTTATGACTAGGGATTGGAAGCTATTGAAATGGTTTATCATGACAATTCTTTGAAATGGGTAAATTTTCACTGTATTTAGGATTTTATTCTGCTTAAGTAGAGGAGGGGTTAAAATGGTGTTTTACAGGTATTTCTAGAACTTTATTCCCAAGATTTATTTATTTAGAGACAGTTTCACTTTGTCACCTAGGCTGAAGTGCAGTGGCACGATCATAGGTGGTCACTACAGCCTCAGATTCCTGGGCTTAAGCAGTCTTCCCACCTCAGCCTCCCCAGTAGCTGGGATTGCAGGTAAGTGCCACCATGCTTGGCTTATTTTGATGTTAATTCCAGTTTTCTCACCTATTGCATATCTCCTGGACTTACACAGAAAATAGAAGACAGTTGGCTGGGCACTGTGGCTCAAGCCTGTAATCTCAGCACTCTGGGAGGCCGCGGTGGGCAGATCACTTGAGGACAAGAGTTTGGGATCAACCTGGCTATCACAGTGAAACTCTGTCTCTACTAAAAATAGAAAAAATTATCTGGGTGTGGTGGCACCCATCTGTAATCCCAGCTACTAGGGATACCGAGGCATGAGAATTGCTTGAGCCTGGGAGGCGGAGGTTTTAGCAAGCTGAGATTGTGCCACTGCACTCTAGCCTGGGCGACAGAATGAGATTCTGTCTTTTTTAAAAAAAAAAAAAAAAAAAAAAAAAAGACCGGGCGTGGTGGCTCACACCTGTAATCCCAGCATTTTGGGAGGCCAAGGTGGGTGGATCACAAGGTCAGGAGTTTGAGACCAGCTGGCCAACATGGTGAAACCCTGTCTCTACTAAAAACCCAAAAAATTAGCCGGGCGTGGTGGTATGTACCTACAATCCCAGCTATTCAGGAGGTTGAGGCAGGAGAATCGCTTGAACCTGGGAGGCGGAGGTTGCAGTGAGCTGAGATTACACCATTGCACTCCAGCCTGAGTGACATAGTGAGACTCTGTCTCCCCTCCTGCCCCCCCCCAAGAGAAAAATATACAGTTATACTACATGAAGGTTTGTAGTTTTGACTGAAAGGACAAACCAAAGCAAGAAAACAAAGAAAAACCCCACCTATCATACAGGTAGAGTAATAGCATGCTCATGTAGAATTGATTTGGCAAGTCTGTGAATGAGGTCCCAGAAATTGTATATTCAGTTTAGTGAGGCCAATGGAATTTGAAGTATAAGTGTAGAAATGTTGACATTAACAAATGTCGTATGTATGAGGATTGTGACAGTGTGACTACTGACATGGTAGTGTGCCAGTCATTTTTATAGATTGTCTATTGGTTGAGAAAATTCCAGGGTAACAGTTTTAAAGTTTAAGATTCTAGGTTTAAGATTTTCATTTCATCACAAAATACACATCCATTTTAGAAAATTTAGAGAATACAGATAAGAATGAGAATTCCTTGCAATTTTTCTCTTCTGAGATAACTACTATTTACATTTTGTGTATAATCCACCAGTTTTTTCCTGCAGATAACTACTTTTCTCTTTTTGAAAAACAATTACGGCCGGGCGCGGTGGCTCAAGCCTGTAATCCCAGCACTTTGGGAGGCCGAGACGGGTGGATGATGAGGTCAGGAGATCGAGACCATCCTGAGCTACACGGTGAAATCCCGTCTCTACTAAAAAAATACAAAAACTAGCCGGGCGAGATGGCGGGCGCCTGTAGTCCCAGCTACTCAGGAGGCTGAGGCAGGAGAATGGCGTAAAGCCGGGAGGCGGAGCTTGCAGTGAGCCGAGATCGCGCCACTGCACTCCAGCCTGGGCGACAGAGCTAGACTTCGTCTCCAAAAAAAAAAAAAAAGAAAAACAATTACAATCATGTTATCTGCGTATTGCTTTACAGTCCACTTTTTCTACATGAAGCAATATTTTCATTGTTGTATTCCACTATGCCTGTCTGTTTATTGAACATGTACTGCGATACAGAAATATGAGATCTAGTGGTACTTTTCACCAAGTAGTAGATAATACCACTGGAGTGAGTATATAACGTAAATAATTAACAGAATATAGCAGGAGATAAATGGAAGTTAAGAGGAGAGGCTGGGGTGACTTTAAACTGGATGAAGGCAAATTGAGGTGATCGTGAAGATGAATAGGCAAGAAGGGGCAAATTTTAGGTTGAAGAAATAAACACTAATGCAGAAGGGGCTTAAATGCGTTTTATGGAATGTCACAGAACTGTGAGTTCAGAGGAATAAGGTCATATGTTTCTGAATGATAGAGGGGTTAAATCTGGGTTGAAAGTTCTGTGTCTCAGAAAAGTATGTGTAGTAGTTTTATGCAAAATAAATTAGGGCAGGGGATAGGGCTTTTAAAGCACAGTAGTTCCCAAACTTGGTCCAGGATTCATCTATAACATCTTGTTAAAACAAAACACATATTCTTAGGTCCTTGTCCAGGCTTCCTGAATCAGGATTTTTGGAAGTAGAGTCTGATGTAGTTTAGGGAACCTGCCCTAGAGTTTCTGACATAACCGTCAGGCCTAGGAGATACTTAATTCTAGGAGGCATTTGTAATACTTACGGTGAATTAAGGACTTGGTTCAAGTAACTAAAGTGAGTATGGAGAGGAATGGAAAGGCATGAGGCACTTTGAAAATGGGTAGGATTTAGTAGGACCATTTAGAGTAGATAAAGTCAGTAGCTTCTAATGAAATTACTGAAAGAATGGTGGTGCAGGAATAGAGATGGAAGTTGAAGCGGGTAACACGTGGTGCAGGAAGGTGATGAGGACTTGTAGGCACAGAGAATGGAGGCAGGGATGTGGCACTGTAGGCAGCCACCCAGCAGCTTGTTAGACTGGATATTGAGTGAGAAGTTTGAGCAGAGAAGAGAGTTTGAAGTACTAGTTTGGAGTAAACCTTTGAAAATACTTGTTTTGCAGGGTACGATGTATAAAGAAATGAGTGGGCCGGGCGCGGTGGCTCAAGTCTGTAATCGCAGCACTTTGGGAGGCCGAGACGGGCGGATCACAAGGTCAGGAGATCGAGACCATCCTGGCTAACACGGTGAAACCCCGTCTCTACGAAAAAACATACAAAAAATTAGCCGGGCGTGGTGGCGGGCGCCTGTGGTCCCAGCTACTCGGGAGGCTGAGGCAGGGGAATGGCGTAAACCCGGGAGGCGGAGCTTGCAGTGAGCTGGGATCCGGTCACTGCACTCCAGCCTGGGCGACAGAGCGAGACTCCGTCTCAAAAAAAAAAAAAGAAATGAGTGAAGGGGCCAGGGAATAGAACCAGAGGTCACATCTGAGGTTAAGGCTAAAGGTGAAAGAGACATGGATTATTTGGAGGATAACTAGTGTTGTGAAATACAAGAACATACATTTAAAAAATTTGGGGGTAGCATTTCTCTGTAAACTCCACAAAAGTGTGGGAGGGAAAGTAAGTAAAACTGAACTCACTTTACTACTTTTAGTAATAGACTCATTGTAAGAAAATGTAAGCTATTCATGACAGTGTGTGTTTTTGATTATTTCTGGGCCTTGTTATTTTTCTGTGTTTCTGGGATGCAAGGATAATTTAAAAGCAATGGTTTGTAAAATGATATATAATTACATACGTATAAAAGTACATATAACCAACTAAGTATATGTATGCGTGCACTCATGCAAATCAATTATATATTAACATTTTATATGTAAATTATATATGTGTGTGTATATTGTATTGTAGAACATCCTGTATAGAAAAGTTGGTACTGTCGGAAAGGAGAGAGAGCAAGGCAGTTTTCTAGTGCATTTCTTTTTTTTTTTTGAAACGGAGTCTCGCTCTGTCACCCAGGCTGGAGTGCT
>NW_012117154.1:948853-1041762 GCF_000951035.1 Colobus angolensis palliatus
ATATATATATATTTTAAAGAGCACAGATTCCAACACCAAATTTTGGGTGGTGGAATTTTATTAGGTTGGTGCAAAGGTATTATGGTTTTTGCCCTTGGGAGATTGGGCTGATGGAGACACTCATTAACCAAGACTGATAATACAGAAAGGAGAAGTGGATTTTTTCCCTGCTCTTTCCTTCCTTTTTGAGTAGGGGAAATGGTAGATTCAGTTTGATGTGACCAAAAGCAGTGGCTTAGTAGTCAGTTTGCTTGGATTTGAATGTGTCTCTACCATTAGTTGTGTGTGACTTGAGATGGTTTCACTTTGCCTCTCTGTGCCTTAGTTTTCTCACCTGGACAATGGGAATGATAGTGGTACTTACTTTTTGTAATTATGGAGTTTAGTGGTTTAAAGTAGAATATTTATACCAGTGCGCATTAAAGATAAGTCATCTCATGCAGTGAGACATAACTGGGACTTTCGAGCTCAGTTCCCTGAGGTCTTCTGGGCCTGGAAAAAGCCCGCCTTATAAAAATTGGCTTAACTCTACATGCTACATACTAAAGTAGTTCTTAATGTAGACTTTTAACCAACTGTCTTAGAAATGAGCCTTTGGAACTTAGGTCTGCATGTGATAGGGGTACTTTCTAGTGTCTACTTGATAGAGCAGTCACTTTCTAGTAGTGGGAGTTAGGTTCCCGAAAAGCCCTGTGGTCTGAGAATTCATTTTTGAGGAACTCAGAACACAAGAGAATAGATAAACAGTTGATAGACTTGAAGGTCATACAGACCTGTGCAGATCATTGTAAATGTTTTCACATTCTAAAGGAAGACAGAGGACAGCAAGCAAAACATAGTATCAGTGGTAGTTTACATATTTTGAATTAGTAACACGGTACCTGTACTGTTTACACTTACTGGTGATAACTTACCCCCAGAAACTTTTGTTTCTCCCCTTCAGTTTTAAAAATGATGTGTCGGTGCATTATGTATTGTTGCAGGTAATGTGCATATGATGCATTTCCTTCCTGTTTTATTCTATTTGTTGGTATGTCCAAACACTCAGTGCTTGATTTTGTCTTTCAGGCCCAGATGTGGTCCCAGAGATACCGAGTTGGTAGTTGAGATAGCCAAAATTTGGGGCAAAACTCATTTAATCTGCTCAGCTTTTAGTTCTTAAACCTTCTCCCTAGTTCTTTTCACATGATTGCATGAGAAAGCACATGCTTCTAGCCTCTTCAACACAAATTTCAGCTATTCCGCTTCCAAAATGCCATTGGAGTAGTATAATCCAGCACCCATGTTTATAATTCCACATGTTCTTTGACCTTGACCAAGGTTTTAGTGCAAAATCGAATCATCTGCTATTGGTTTTTACCTTCTTTTCAGTTTGTCTCCATATATACAGGATCTCACTCTGTTGCCCAGGCTGGAGTGCAGTGGCATGATCAGGGCTTCCTGCAGCCTTGACTTCCTGGAATCATGTTAGCTTCCCTATTAGTTGGGACTGCAGGCTGCACCACCACACCCAACCAGGTTTTTTATTTTTTGGGGTAGAGATGGGGTTTCGCCATGTTGCCAGGCTGGTCCTGAACTCCTGGGCTCAAGCGATCTACCTGCCTCTGCCTCCCAAAGTTCTGGGATTAACAGGCATAAGCTGCTCTGCCTGGCCTAAAATTTTTTCAATAAAGGGAAAATATAGCAATCTGTTATATGCTGGAATCAAAATTTTTCTACTAGATGAACTTTTGGGGAAATTTAGTATTCTGTTCTAAACTAAATGCCTTTTTCAAGTAATTACAGCTAATGAGCTCTCTTGTTTTTTCATGTTTAGGGTGGTTCATGCAGAGTAGTGCATATAAGGGGCTAAAATCAGACTTAGACACATGTGGGTTCTTGCATCTCTGTATTTTCTCATAACTATTTCAGTGATCCTTAATGAGTGGCATCTTGGCATAGTGAACTTTAATGTGGGACCAGAGTTCACAAACTGTGACCTTAGGCCAGTTAATCTTTCTGACCCTTGCTTTCCCTGTTGGTGAAATGGAAGTAACACTACCTACTTGTAGGGCTGTTATGAGGTCAAATGTGTCAACGTCCATAAAATGCCTCAGCTGAGTGGTTGGCGCATAGATAGTAAGTGTTCCACAAATATTCATTTCCCTATAGTTTTACTGATCATTTTGGTGCAATATTATATTGTTTATAAAGTCTTCTGTATTTTGGCCTTTTTTTTTTTTTTTTTAAACGACTGTGTTTTCTAGGGTTTTGAAGGGAGTGATAAATGTTCTGGGTTTTTAGGATTTCACTTGAAATCCTCCTATATAATTGCTTTTTCTCTGTAATGCCACTTGATCATCTTATTGGAAATAAGAGATTTTTTTTTTTGCTTGTGTGTTAGGCATCAAAACCATGATACTTTTATTTTCCCTTTGACTTCTTTGGCTGTTATAATTCTAGAAAATTATTTCTAAAATTACTATATGGGAAAAGTACTTTCTTCTGCCACTTCTTTAATTTGTTATTGTAAATGAGCAAAAGTTTATAAGGGAATGTTAGTTAACAGTGTATAAATTTTAGATAATGACACAAGTTTAATTTATGGAATCTAATTTTAGATCTAGTTTTTCTTGATTTCTGTTTTGTAGCTTTTTTGTGGTTGCTTATTTTTAATGGGCATCTTCTGAGCTATCTTTTTAGATCCCAGTGTGCACTGTATTTTATCTTCTCATATGGGCTAAATTTTTTAAATTGTGAAATATGTGAGAATTTGTGTAACATATGTAAAATGAAGTAATAAAAAACAACTTGGTATTTTCTCCCAGCTTAAGAAGTGAGATAGTACTTAACTAGTACTTTTGAAGCTCCTTGTATCATACTGATTTTTTTTTTTTCATTTGCTACTTATAATACTTCCTACTACTTTAGTTATTTTGAAATTAGATATAATTTTTAGTTTGGTGTCATTACAAAACATTGTCACATTGGAGAACATATTGCACCTGCCGTTTAGTTTTTTAGCTCCTGGGTTAATCTGAACTTGCCTGTCATGCTGATGCATTCATTTCAGTCCCAGTCTTACATTCTGGATCTCTGTTGATTAGTGTTTTTTTGTTTTTTGTTTTTGAGACAGATTTCTCTCTTGTTGCCCAGGCTGGAGTGCAATGGCGCGATCTCCGTTCACTGCAACCTCTGCCTCCTGAGTTCAAGCGATTCTGCTGCCTCAGCCCCCCCCCCCCCCCAGTAGCTGGGATTACAGGGCGCCCAGCTAATTTTTTTTTTTTGTATTTTTAGTAGAGATGGGATTTCTCTATGTTGATCAGGCTGGTCTCAAACTCCTGACTTTAGTTGATACGCCCACCTCGGCCTCCTAAAGTGCTGGGATTACAGGCGTTAGCCACTGCACTCGACTTTGTATTTTTTATTTTATTTTTTACAAATCTTAGTGTATCAGTACTTTTAATTAGGTGGCCTCATTCCCCCCCACCCCCCACCATCTGTGGGATACAAACACCAAGAGACTAAGCTCAGTACCTACCTGAGTATACCACATGTTTAACAGCCTGTGGAAATTGTCCTGTCCCTGAAGATATGCTGTAGATTAATTTTATGCAGTGATTTTAAGACAACTAAAAAAGTGGTTTGTAAGTTTAACTTCTAAAATCCATGTAAGCTCATTTTCTGAATTGTTCGTAGACCATCACATTGCCTTTGGCAAACTGAGCTGGAACGTACTGTAAAAGATTTGAGAATCATGAGAGGTTCCTGTGGTAAAGAGAGATGTTTGTCACTAGCATTTGATTGTTACTCCATAGTTTGTGAATGGCTCCATTTGTGGGGGAAATGATGAAAAATATACTCTGTATTTTCCTCAAAAAAAAAATGAAAATATGGCTGTCTAGGTTTTTAAGCTTCTTTAGGAAGAAAATCGTATCTGTAGCTTATCTGCAAAGCACATTTGGTATGTGGAATTATAAAAACTCTGACCTCAAATTAACATTTTTGTTTTTGAAAAGTGACTAGCCTGAAGGAAGGATATATGGAATAATCACTAGAGTCCTTATTTAAAGTAATCCAAGGTCAAGATTTCTGGAGTTTATTGTTACTTAGCATATGATGGTTTGGTTGCTATGTAAGTCAGCAGCAAATTATGTAACTCAGAGAGATACTTTACGTGGCCTTTCAAATGAGTAAAGATTAATGGATAATGTTTCAAAAAGGTGTCAGAAATTTTGATGTGTATTTCTTACCTTTAGATTTTTAAAGTAGTAATGAAATAATCTAATCTCTAGCAATTTTTAATAAAGAATACTGATACCTTAATTGATTCTGTTTTCTTATAAATAACTTTTGTGCCAGTGATACCTACTTCTATCGAAATTGGCGAGCTGTAAGTAGTGTTGTAACATTTTCTAGGTGAAGAATATGATGTTGAGCCTAAAGGATTTGGTTATATAGTTCATAACTAGAGACTGAATTTATATTTTCTTTCCCCATAGTTCATGTCTTAATTTTAAAGACTGACCATTTTAGGGGAAAAATTATTAGAAAATGATGTCCTTTGAGTAAAGATAATTTTGATTCAATTATTGTTTTTACAAATAAAACTATTCTGATGCAGCAGTCTAGTGTTCATTCGTCCATCTAGTCATACACCCCCACAGTATGCTATCAGCTGGTTGTAGGTCTAGTGTTTAATGTGATACCGTAACAGGCATTTGAATTGGAATGGTAGGTCTTCAGGAATAGAATCTGGAATACAGGTAAAGATTTCAGGTACAATTCCTAATTTAAAAATAACTCACATTGTCTCTGAGGTTCTTTTCCAGTGAAGTGTTTAGTATTGCTGCTATTTGGAGTACAAAGTTGGAGCTTTTAAAGAACCTGGGAGTTCAAAAGTATAAGAAGAAATAAATGAAAAGCAGAAATATTTTGAGGCAATAAGTATAGACTCAAATCTATATTATGACCACTTGGAATTCTACCAATAAGAGATTTATTTGGGCAGACTATAATGGTTGTTGGAAATTGCAAATCTTAGTGTGAATTATTTTAGTCCAGTTGGTTTCTTTCTTTTGCTTACCTGAAATGAACTATACTGAGGCAATAGGAGCTTTGTATAGTAATTTAGGAGTGTAAAACAACTTAGGGAAAAGGATTATTAAGCAGGATGATTTAGATGACGTCATGTGAAATTTAGGAATTGGAGGCATTGGGAATTGAGAGAGTGCTAACAAAGGAAAACCGCTTATTTTAGAATTTGTCTGGAGGATGTAGAGTTGAAGAAAGTTTTGGTATTTCTTCTGCAGTGGCCCCAGTTCTCTTGACCACGAACGTCTCTTGGAGTCAGTAGTTTTCATGAGGCTGGCATAGGAGCTTGGCCAATGTATGCAACATTGTTCTATTTAGAATATTCCCTGAATTAATTCCATAGTATCAAAACCTAAATTTTTCACTCAACTCCTTTGTAAGTTAGATTTTAACCTGTACTTGTCTTTACCTCTTCCGCTGATACCCGTTGACAACACTGAGATTACTTTCATTTTCCTGTAAGTCATTATGAATTTTTCTGGTCAACCATGAGTTATCAGCAGAAGCAATAAGTAGGAAGTACTGTAAAAGAATTACAATGAAATAAGAGAAACCGCTTGGAGAGAGCAAGAGGGCTTGTGGACTTAGGGGAGCGGTTATGAGAAGTGTCTCAGAATTTAATTTACAAATAACGTTGATAGATTGACATGTTGTTTTTCCCATGAAGTAACTTTCATTACCTCGGCCTTAATAGTAAACTCCTATGAAAGTGAATTCACGTTTATCTTGATTTGGGAGCTGATGAAAATTACAAATGTAGGGTTGTTTCCCCCAGATAAATAGTGGAATGTTCAGGTTTGATACCTGGAAAATAGCTGAAATTTTCCATGGTAGGAGGCACATTTTGAAACTGTTTTTCTTTTCTCTGACAATTGAATATATTTTATATATAGTTGATTTTGATTATTGAAGACTAAGGAAAATTGATTTTAAGTAAGTTTAAATGTTAGAGAATGAATTTTGCAAATTTGAAGTAATTTTATATGTTTTGGGATTGTAGTTATGTTAGATATTCCTCAATTAGGGGTAATTGTCTTGCATCATTATCTCTTATCATAATCTGTTTTTCTTCACACAGTGTTATAGTTTTGCCGCTGGACTCTTCCCTCCCTTCCCCCACCCCATCAGGATGATATGAGACTTGAAAGAAGACGATGCATACAGGTGACTCAAGTTTTGAAATACAGTAAAACTGTGGCTAAGAGAATGTGGATGGTGTATTTTGAATGGGGGAGCGTTCTGATAAATAAATAGTGGGGGGAATTGTAGATCAGTAAATGCAAAGGTAGTTGGTCTATTTGTTAAACTTACTTTTGAACTCAGATTGATAATCAGTGATTTACAATGGTGTTATTACAAATACAGCATAGTAATTGCTAGCACTTAGGCTTTTCAAGAGCTAATATTTTGGTGGGAATTGGAATAATTCTGTTAATAATGTAAATAACACAGTTACCTTTATGGTTGAATGCATGTCTCCCCCAGAACTCTATTGGAATATGGCAAATCTTTTATGAGAGTAGATGTTAGTAGGATATCATTAAAAAGACTGACAATTAAATTAAGGGTATTATACTCATACGTATGGTTTCTTAAAAAGATATGCTCTGGGATTTTGTTTATTTTTTCCTTGTTCCTGATATCCCTGCCTCCCATTTCCTTCCCTCCCTCCCCCTCTTATCCTTTTGTCATTTGTATTTTTATACAGAAGAAGCAGTGTGAAGGCATTTTTGAAAGAATATTTTTTGATTGCTCTGTAATTAATTGAGGAGATCTTATACATGGGAAGCTGGAGGCTATTCCATGTGTGGCTATGTTCAAATTCCTGAAAATGTAGTGCAGCTAATGTATAAAGTGTTACTAACTTTTGAACTTAAATGTTCTTAAATCAGGCATATTGTAAGGCATTTTGTTTAACTAAGTGTCTTACATTTGAAACTCTGTCAGATAGTCTTATTTGATTATATTTATAAACTAGTGTTTGAAAATGTGATTGCCAACTGGAAAAGAAATAATTATATAAATTTTGAATTGATATCTGACAGATACATAATTATATCATTGGTGTAGTTTTTGTGATTGGTTTTTATTTTTGGTGATCTGGGTTTTGTCTAGGGGAAAAATAATCATTTTATGATTTTAAGATTTTTTAAAAAATGTTTCGATGTACCATTTTATATGAAGAAATGTGCTTGAATATATTTATAAATTAAATTAGAGATTATATAATACTTTACATTCATGTGGAAGTCACCATTTTAAGACTGATGTTAATTCTTGTTTACGTCAAAGGTGATTGAGCAATCACCTCCGTTACGCATCTATCATGCATGCACACAGGCTTGCACATGTATGTTTGCCTGTACACATTAGAGATATGCCAGGTACACATTCTGGCTGAGTTGCTCGCTGATTGTTAAAAGCAACGTGATGCTGAAGCTGAATATCACCATCATAGAACAACAAATAGGCATATTTACAGAAACATTTTTAGAATTTTATGCACATTTTTTTGTTGTCAGATTTTATAAGTTTGACCTTTTGGTGCAGGAACTATTTCTCAGCATTGTCAGCTCCTGGATTGCTCCTTGGGCGCTATACTGCACATTGGCTATACCAAGTAGATGCTCACTTTCGACTGAGGTCAGTAGAGGAACAAAGTGTTTTTGGGGTATCTCATAGATTTATCTATGAATATTATTGATTTTGGAGATTTTCTCTCATGAAATTTTGGAGTTGCAAAGTTTCTGTTTATCCTCACAAGACATGGAGGGTTTCCAAATAGCTCTTTTTCTTGAAAGGCTTATGGCCTCAATGGATTGAAATAACTGATGAGTAAATACAGTTTATAGTTATCTAATTAATTTTATGAATGCTAGAACACAAGGAAATTCTACAGATTAGATTTATGATAAAATCCAGTCTTTTATTCAGCCTTGTATTCTTTAAAAATTATCAGCATTTATTGGCTTACAAAGGAAAAAACCCAGGAAAGAAGATCTAGCTGTTGAATAAGTATATTAGCTGTTGGTGTATTCCCTTTCTAACAATTTGAAAGTTAATAATTGTTTTTGAACATAAAATTAACAGCTTTCAGAATCATCATTAATGTAGCAGTTTGGTCGTGTATTACTATGCACACATTTATTCGACTGATAGAATTTCAACACGTTAAAACTCATGAGTAGATGTTCACCGAAAGTTACTTCTAGAGAATGCTTACTCACATTTGAAAGCAAGTGGTCTGCTTTCTCCATGCCTTGTTTTTACCCTCTGGCATTGTTCATGGTACTTGGCTTTGCTGTGTTGGTTAGATGTAGTAACTTATTCTCACCTTTTCCTTGATGAGGCACAGGTTCAGGGATGCTGGAAAGGACATTGAAGTAGGCATTGGCTGATGGGCCTTTCAGAAGTGAACACTTAAGAGTAGGTTTTCAGAGTAACTCTGTGAGGTGATGAGTATGTTAATTGACTTAATTGTGGTGATCATTTCATTTTGTATGTATGTATCAAAACATCATGTATACCTTAAATATGTACAATTTTTATTTTCCAGTTACAACTCAATAAAACTGGTGGGGGAGAGAACAAATAGTTTTACCGAACACTAGGCCAAAGTCAGACTTTGATGTATTTTGTCCATGTATCTATAGGTGTTCCTATACTTACTTAATTTGAGGATCTTTTTGCGTGTTCTAAAATACAGTTAGAACATGAATGAGGTAAATTTGGATTTTCTTTTGATTTTTGGAAGGACAAATGATTTGTTAACAAACATTTATTTCGTCAGCATTTGCTTTGTACCGGGTACTATTATAGGTGCTCTGCCTACAAAGATCCCTGAACTTATGGATAACAAATAAATGAGGCAGTGGAGGTTTCTGATAAAGTGTTAAGACTCACCTATTGAATTCAAGGCATGCAGAGAGAAAATAGAGAGCACTGTCTGGGTAATGACATTGACAGTAATGGCTTTACCTGTATTCAGAGGTTACCAAAATCTCTGCATCCCATTCTTCTCTTCTGAGCTCCACACTCAGGTAACTGCTTCCTGGATGCTTCTCCTGCATATTCCTTCCTCCTCCCCCATTCAGTTCTCTTAGTAATGAGTGACACCGTTCTACCCTAACACAACATCATTTGGGGATCCTAGGAACCACTCTTTGCCCTTTTGAATCACAAGTAACCAAATTCAGTTTATTTAAGGTATAGAATCACTTCTGAGATGAGATTTGAAAAAAGTACTGCCTCAGAGATTACCATGTATATGAATATAAAGACTTTGATCTAAAGAAACCTGTGTAAACCAGCATTTCTTCAGTTTATTTGATCAAGGGACCTCCCTTTCCTTTTATTTTTGATTTATACCTATTAACATCTTGTGGAACGTGATTTGGGAAAATGTGTTGGAGATAGAAGTTGCCACCATTCTTTGTTTTGTTGAAATGAACTTCTTTAACAACTAAAAAATTTTTAAACAATGGTGATATACTAGTCACTTTAAAATATGGAATAGTTCCAAAGCATACAGAACTATCACTTTTTGAGGATGAATAAACATGGAAATTTATTTTTAAATGTGCTGATTTGTTCATATTGTCTTTGTCATAATTCTTATGCATACACTGTATATATATATATATACTCATATATATATGAATTTAAGTACTTAAAACCATTTGTGGCAGAGTTTTAATTTTAGATTCTCTTAACTCATTTTAAAATGTGAATTTTGTAGGACAAAATTTTCATATTTCCAGTGATCACAGAAATGTGGCGTGTTCATTACAGAACAATTAGATTCCAGTGATCACAGAAATGGGGTGTGTTCATTACAGAACAGTTAGATTCCAGTGATCACAGAAATGGGGTGTATTCATTATACAAGAGTTAGAAATCAGATCTGTAAATTACAAAACCCCAACTTTTAAAATCCCATCATATGCAGGACACACTGGGAGAATGGAAAGGGCACATACATTGTAATACTTAGGTAGCTGTTGCCAGTTTGCCTCCCCTTGGAATTGTTCTTCTCGTGGTCGTGTGTGTCTGATCTTTTTCTTTGTCTGTGTCTCCTTCTCTAGCTCATGTCTCAACTTAAGCAGTTTGATTTTTTTCTTACTGGTTCAATAAATTAATTTTTTTTGTAAGTGAAAAAGATAGTAGATTTGCTTTTGTGCTCATGTTTTTACTTCTTGTTTGTTAGATAATACAAAATCACTGAAAGAATTAATGTATAAATATATATGGATAAGTATAAGGAAACACCCCAAGTTTTAGTGTCCTCTACAGTGTGACACATTCCCTTCCAGTTTTTTTTCATGCCATTTTTAAATTAATTGAGATCATTTTGAATATTCAGGATGATGTGGTTGGGTAAGATCCGTTTTATACTTGGATTGACTAACATATCATAAATGTTTCTCTACGTCATCAAAAGCTTACGGTAGTGATCTGCTGTTACTTTGAACTCGGAGCAAATCCAGGGTACTCAGAATGCTTTTGAAGATCAGTTACTTTAGATATTTATTTTACAGTATGCTTATTTCCTAGTTAAGTTAGGTATCTCTTATTTTTAGGCATTAAATTGTTTTTTAAAACACTAATATCTGTGCATAATATTTGGCTGTAAAATTACTTTCTTATAATTGTTTCCTAGGAGTCATAGTGTTTGAAAAACTTTCAGGCTCTTGATACAACTTTTCAGAAAGCTGTTTGGTAGTATGTACCACTCTGTACATTACAAGAATGTCTCTTAATTTATTTTTCTCAGCATTGAGTATTATAGTTAAAATAAATCTTCAACAGGCAAAAAGAAGAATCTCTTTATTTTGGAACAAATAAAGTAGTATTGTATACTTGGTGGAGGAGATATAAGTGCTGTAGAAATGCATAAAGTAAAAAGAGACAGCCACTCCCCTTTTCCTAATAGTTCAGATTCTTTCTTTCTGGCAAGTGGTTTTTGTTTAATACTTTTATGGCGTTTGCACATGTTGTTTACCGGTTTTATGTCCAGCTAGTCCGATAGTTCCTGAAGGTCAGGGGGTTAAGGCTTATCCTCTTTGTGTGCCCTGTGACTGTCTGGCAGGATTTCTGGGACACAGGAAGTGCTCAGCAAATGCAAAAAGAATAATTTTTGCCATCCTAATGGCATTTTTAATGCCTAAAAATAAGTATATTAATGCTTGCTTTAATATATTTCTTCAATTGGTTTTAAGAGTTCCTTATTATTTTCCATTCCTTTTTATGTTTCATAGTTTTATTTATGTTTTTAAGTGGAAGCAATTAATAATGATTACATTATGTATGTGTCATATGAAAGAACATTTGATATTTATAGAAAAAATGATGAGAAACCAGAGGTAAGCCACATTGTAAAATTGAATTTTTTTACCTTAGTGTCTATTTAAGACCCAGGTAAAAGCAAATACATTTATATTCACGATTTTGGATTTTAGGTATGCTTACTAAGTGTACCTTCAAAGAATGTCTGAGTTCTAGGAAGATGACAACAGAACATAGTTTTAAAATTTTCCCATTTTCCTTTAGATAGAGACAGAGTAACTAGGTCAGCAAAACCAAAACGTCACGTTCAGCATCTGCAAGACTAGGTGAACAGTATCCCCCGACTCACATACAAGTAAGTAGGTGAGAGTGAATGTCTAATAACAAGACCTGTGTGGTATCAGCATTTGTGCAGAAGGAGGCATGAGGGTGTCTGATGGGCCTGAGAATAGGTGAACCCCAAGGTAACCAACAGAGGAGACTCACTGCAGTGAGAGACTTGTGGAAAGTATGTTTGAGAACAGCAGCTGGAACTGGAGGTAGTTTTGAGTTCCCTGAAGGACACAGTAAGTTCTGAAGGGGGGTTAGAGTCGTCTGGTCCCTGTGAACTCTCAAAACTAACCAGTTTAAGCTTCCTTCCCAGTCAAAGCCCTACACCAAGGAGACACTGCTGGGAATAGAATCCACATTAAACAAGATGGAGACAATGAGGGCAAAGGAAAAAATGTCAGATGAAAGTGGCAGAAGATAAAAGCACAGGAGATCTTATTCATGAGTCTATATTTTGGTATCCTTCATGAAGACGGAAGAGAACTCTTATTGAAGTCAGAAAAGCTACTCCAGTTTCCCCAAAGTTTTTTATTTTACATAAAAATGAGCAACGGACAGGGATCATAGTCAAATTCCCCACAGAATTTTTATAAGAGAAAAGCATAAGGAGCAGAATATTATTACTGCAGACAGTGAAAGCATGCCAGAAAAAAATGTCCACAAAATAAATGAAACTATAACCTGTTTTAAAATAAACCCAGAGAAATTTAGAAAATTATACAAATATTAAAGCACAATGTAAATCTGAATAAGAAAAATTAGAAAAGTGCTGATAACTCAGGAAAGAGAAGTAAAAGATAATTTAAAAAATGAAGCCTAAACAGAGTGAAAAACACAATTTGAAATTTCTCAGAAAACTGTTTAACATGAATAACTGGCCAGGCGCGGTGGCTCACGCCTGTAATCCCAGCACTTTGGGAGGCCGAGGTGGGCGGATCACAAGGTCAGGAGATCGAGACCACCCTGGCTAACACGGTGAAACCCCTTCTCTACTTAAAAAAAAAAAAAAAGTAGCCAGGAGTGGTGGCAGCGGTTGCCTGTAGTCCCAGCCACTCGGGAGACTGAGGCAGGAGAATGGCGTGAACCCAGGAGGTGGAGCTTGCAATGAGCTGAGATAGTGCCACTGCACTCCAGCCTTGGCGATAGAGCGAGACTCCATCTCAAAAACACACACACACACACACACACACACACACAAAGATGAATAACCAAGGAGAAATGAAGAAAAATGAAGCACTCCAGAGAAAGCAACAGTTATTAAAGACAGGCAAAGAAGTTTCAACATGCAAATAACAGGAGGCTCTGAAGAAGAACTAAAGCAATGAAACTTAACAGATACTAACAATATAACTCATGAAAAAGTGTTGATTTGCTTTGCAGATTTTTTTTTAAGAGATCGGGGGTCTTGTGTTGCCTAAGCTGGAATGCAATGTGGCATAAGCATGGCTCACTGCAGTCTTGAACTCCTGGACTAAAGCTATCCCCCCACCTCAGCCTCCCAGGTAGCTAGGACTATAGGCACGTGCTCCCACGCCTGGCTAACTTACTTATTTTTATTTTTGTAGAGATATGGTCTTGCTATGTTCCCTAGGCTGGTCTTGAACTGCTGAAGACCAGCCTTAAGTGATTCTTCTACCTTAACCTCCCCAAATGCTGGGATTACAGGTGTGAGTCACCATCTCGGCCTTTACTCACTTTTTAGTCTGCTTTTAAATTTTAAACATTCTCCAGCATCAATATTCTTCTATAGTACTGTTTTAAATGACAAATTGGTATTCTATGAATGAGTTAATGTTTAATGGTTCCCCATTTTTGCTAATTAGTTCATGAACAATGTTTAAGTGAATACTATTATGGGATTTTTTTGTTTGTTTTTTATTTATTGCCTTAGGTTCAATTCCTAGAAGTTGGAATTGTTAAGGTGAAGCATATGTACATTTTAAAGCCTTTCGATACGTTATTTTTAAATATCTTTTTAAAGTACAGTTTATGCTTCTACCAGCTACACATCAGAATTTTTCTACACCCTAGGATCCTAGGTATTTTAAAATGTTTGCCAATTCAATAGACAAAACATAACTCAATATTTAAATTTACATCTGCTTGAATATTAGACCGAGTATGTTTTTTGGGGGGTTTGTTACTGATGTTTTTTGTGAGTTTCCTTTTACCATTCTTTGTTGATACTACTTTTGGGTTTTAGTTTTTTTTCTTAATTTACCAAAGTTTCTCATTGAACCCTTACTAGATGCCAGTAGCTATTCTAAATTATTTACAGGTATTAACTTATTTACTCCTAATGATAACTCTGATACAGGTACTGTGATTGACCCAGACAGAGGTTCGGTAGCCTGCCCCAGGCAGGTCACACAGCTAGTAAGGGATGGAGCTGGGGAGCAAATCCAGGCCTGTGAGTCCCTACTCTTAATGTTCATGCTTTTGATTCTAGGGATACTTATTGTTACTTATTGCTGGTACATTTTCCAGTTTGCATTTGCCTTTTGTTCTTGATGTCATTTTATACAAGAGCTCTAATTTTTGGTATCGGAGAACTAAGTTTTATTTATTAGTGTAATGCCTCAAACGTAACAGATTCTCAAATCTATGTGTTGAACAAATGAGAATGAACCCATCAGCAGTCTGTTGATGGTGATGACCTTTTGTGTAGTGTAATATATGTCTCCTTTTAAAGGGATTCCCAGGGCTTCATAAATGATGTACTCTTTGATTTTTATTAGGCACAGTAAGCTTATCTGTATTGGCTCTTCTGGAAAGTTTTTTAGATGTAATCACTGCTTTTAAAAGGAACCTGTGTTCTTAAGCAAATGGGAGTTGTGAAGAATGTATTTATTGACAGTGATTTGAATTGTAGATTCAAAGTGAAATGAAATAATTTCACTCTAGTAATAATTTGATGGTTTTTTTTTGTAGTTTTAGAAAATTATAGATTTGGCCATTGTTTTAAAAGTTTTGAATGAATTTTGGCTTAGTGTAAGAAGTAAGATTCTTTGACAGGAAAACTAAAACTACCAAACTTGATATGAAAAATTATCATTGCTTAAGATTTGGATAGCGTAGATCAACTCCTCAAAAGGTGAAATTTAATATTTTACTTTTCTTGAACTCCTGACCTCAGGTTATCCTCCGGCCTTGGGCTCCCAAACTACTGGGATTGCAGGTATGAGCCACCATGCCCGGCCAAGATTTTACTTTTCTTTAAGCACTCTTTCCCTTTTTCTCTGGTGGTTAATACCAGGCTACTTAACGGTGCCTTCTTAGTTTGGCCTCTGTATTCCTTACTTCAGTCTTTTTAAAAAAAGTGTAGTGATCCATATTGCTAATGGATATACATTAGAGAGAAACACAAATAAGTTCATTTTAATTTTTACAAACCATCCACAAAATGTACTGCATGGAATCAGGTACTCAAAAAGATACTCAAGATGTAAAGATTTATCTTGTTAACACAAATCCAGGTCTGCTTTGTATAAAGTTACCAAAGCTTAAAAAACATTGTTGAGTGCTTGCTGTTTTTGTAACCTACTGGTTACACCCTGTTCTTTCCTCTTCTACTGCTGGTAGTAGTATTCTTCAGGCCATTTGTATTAGTCCGTTCTTGGCACTGCTATAAAGGAATACCTAAGACTGGGTCATTTATGAAGAAAAGAGGTTGAATTGGTATGCGATTCCACAGGCTATCCGTGAAGCATGGCTAGGGAGGCCTCAGGAAACTTAGAGTCATGGTAGAGAGTGAAGGGGAAGCAGGCGTGTCTTCTAGCAGAGGAAAAGAGAGAAGGGGGAGGTGCTACACACTTTTCAACAGCCAGATCCCACGAGAACGACCTCACTGAACTCATCATCCTGAGAACAGCAAGGGGGGACGTCTGCCCCTATGATCCAGTCACCCTTCAAGAGGCGTCTCCTCCAACATTGAGGATTACAATTTGACATGGGGTTTGGGTGGGGACACATATCTAAAATATAATCACCGTGCTTAGCTGATATTGTTAAATTCAGACTTGTTCTTTTAAGCGTTAATCAGTCTAGTTTACATGCTTATGTTAATAAAATTTAATCCATTCTGGAAGTAAAAGAGTGAAATGTTAGTTTTCCTCGTTCCCACTTATAGGGGTAACCCCTTTTAATCTTTTCCATTTTAAGATTCTTCTCTTGGTTGCCTCCATGACTGTTAATACATTAGTATGTTTGTAGCTGTGTTTTACTATGAAACCAGATAGCTCTCAGTGCTACCTCTTTGCCAGCCAGTTTCTCCCGATTTTCTTTTAAAGTTTTTCTGTTGATTATTATTAAAATTTTATAAAACTAATTTAAACCTTGTTCTTGGCCATCAGTTTTAGACAGTTTCTCTTGATTTCTCAAGATTTGAAATGAGAGCTTTGGAGCCCTTTATATTTCTTTTTACCTCACACCCGTTACCCACCAGTTATTTCCAGCTTGTGTATAGGTATATTCACTTACACATCTTGCTGTCACTTAATTGAATTCTTTATTTTTATAAAGTTAGAATCTTCGGAATATTGAAAACAGAAAACTATACTGAAGAACATAGTGTATTAAGACTGATGGAGAGGGAGATGTGATACTATGTCACTAAGGTTGTTCCAGTCATAGGAGAAATGTTACCACTGGATTGAGGTCTGGTACATTTTAAAAGATGATTTAATTCTATGATATGTGTTCAACTTGCACTAGGAAAGTTTTTACTTTCACCTTTGTTCCGTGCGCGGCACAAATACCTGTGAACCCTTACTGCCCAACTCAAGAGCCAGAGTCCTCTGTCATCATTTTGCTTCTCTTCTAAGTGAGAGGACTGAGTGCAGTGGTGTTTGTGGGTGAGTCATGTGGACTGACAGGCTTCAGTTTATTTAGCGAGTGTAAGTCCTGGCAAGAAGATTCTCTTTCTTTCCTTGCCAGGTTGAGGAGACCTCATTAAACAGTATGAACTTGTGGTTTTGGCGTGTCTAGTCCTGATGCAAGTGGCTTGGTGTCCTCACAGGCATTTCTTTGGCCTTGCCCTTGGGGTGACTGTTCACTTGTGTTTGAGTGGCTGGGACTCAGTAGGTTCCCTGGAGTAGGTATTTCTTTAGAGCCCCTGGGGGAGGCTGATCATGCAGCAGATAGTTGTTTAGTGTCAAGCCAATCTCTCCCCTTGTTTCTACTCTAGTTTTTCTTTACCACCCAGAATGGCATCTGCCACTTCTGCTCTGGTTCCTGGTCCCAGCTTTCAGCTCTAGATCTTTTTGACATTCCTTAAATTATTGGTATGATCCCAGGTGCCTTTTTCTTGCAGAAAACTGACAAAATCTTTGGTTCACTGGTATGTCTCCATCCCATGCTTTATTTTATTTTGTGATCTTTTACTGCTTGTTTCAGTGTTTGATATGGAGGATAAGAACAGTATGTTTACTCTATCCAGTGCTCTAGATTTTCTTGTTAGAAGCACCTTCCTTCCCAGCTTGGGGAAATTGAGCTGCTGGGATGGCTGTTGGCTCCTTTGCTTGCTGTTAGTTTTAAAGGATTGTTTTCAGTCACACTTGAATTGTAGCTATCCTTGGTTCTCTTTTTACTAATGAATTCTGGTAGTATGTTTTAAGAACTGGGTGGCCTTCCTGGCCTTTATAAACATTTCCTGTAATGCCTAGCTTTAGTGAGCTACGAAGTTGCCCATTGGAGATGAGGCTTTATTGAAAGTCAGCACCTGTACTTCACTCCCTGCTTTTGTGACTTCGGGTTTCAATTGGGTGTTTGGAAGCACTGTTTCTTCTGTCCTTGACCTTGTTCCACATGTTTTACCCATTACCTCCTGTGAGCAGGCACAGGGCCTTTCCTTGTCACCTGGGCTTCAGCTGCTTTGAGGATGACTGCTTATCCCTTGCAGGTGCTTCCCACCAAGGCTCTTGAAAGGGAAGTTTTCGTAATGTTCATTTTTTAAAAAGTTAGACCAAATATACCCACTAAACTTCTTAAGTCTGCTTGTTTTCATATGACATAGAAATTGATACAAAAATACTTTATGTAGTTTGTATAGATGAAGTTGATTAAGAAAGATGACACTTACTCTACTATTTTGTCTTGATAAGTACAGTACAAAAAACAGTTTTTAAGCCCTAAAGTTAACTTGCAAGAATCTTTTTGTTTTGACAATATGCTATCTATTATAACTTCTAGTTGAATAAAATCTTAACAAGTCAACTTTTGTATTTTCATGATACCTAAATGAGGGAGCAAAAGTATGTTTAGTATATGACAATATACTGTTAGTTGATTCAGAAGAGTAAGCAATAGTCCAATATTTAAGAATTATGTCTGTAATCCAGATTTAAATAACAGTTTACCTTCTAGCTTTATAAACAGTCTTAATGAGAAGTAGGGGACAAAAAAGAAGCAGGATTGCCCTTAAGTTAGAGAATAGAAATATCTACTTGGCTTAACGTTTTTATAAAAGATGTCCAGCAAAACTATGGTGGCAGCCTCACTTTAGAGAATGAGGTATTACAAACTTGACCAAGGAAGTCATGCCAGACTTTTGAATATTTTTCTAAATTAGATGGCTTCAAATTAAAAAAAGATTTTATCCACTTGATGTTTTTGCAAAACTATAAAGCTGTGTTCTATTTCTACCTAAAATATAAAATGGTTAGTATGGTATGATTTGTCATTTGAGATTATCTTGGCTAATACATTACAGGGCATAATAATAATGGCTATTACACATTGAGAGGATAGAGGCTGTTTCTGTGTCTCAAGCATCATTAACTGCAGATAAAAAAAAGTTAACAGTTACTCTAAATATATGTCTTATAGGGGAGAAAATGTAATCAGCATATTGTACTTTTTTAGCCTTGCCTGGTGGCGCATGCTTGTAATCCCAGCTACTCGGGAGGCTGAGGCAGCAAATTGCTTGAACCTGGGAGGCTGTGGTTGCTGTGAGCCGAGATCGCGCCCTTGCACTCCAGCCTGGGCAACAAGAGCACAACTCCATCTCCACACGCGCGCGCACACACACACGTACACACACACACACACACACACACACACACACAAAGTTAATGTTTAATTGTATACTTAGAAAACTTACTTTCTTTACTAGGATTCTGAATATATATATTTATGTAACGAAGATTTTAGTTTAGTAAGTTAACTATTTTAAAACATGTTTAATGTTTAATTTCTGATTCTAAAAGTAGTACTTTTTGATACTTTCCTAAACTCCATAATTTAAGTAACTTTAAAAAGAATTGATGCTAAGCTAAACATTTAATTTGAGGATTATCCCAGAGCATCTGTCACTAGGCAGATGATGTTTCCTTGTGTCTCTAGTCCCCAAAGGAAAGTCGGAGTGCCAAGTTTTTAATATTTGTCCCCTCAAGAAGGTGGAAAGTTTTGTGATATGAAAAATGTTTAAAAGGTGGTCTGGGAAACAGTCCCTCTTGACATGGAAAATGCCCAGTTTGTTGCTGTAGAGTGCAAGACAGGCTGAGTTAGGATTGCTTTATCAATATGGAGGGAATAAGAACCTGGGAGAACAAACCAAAATATTAAAGATTCATGGGTAAGAGTATGAATGAAATTGGCTTTAAAATCTTTCCCTTTTACTTCTCTCTTACCTTTATCCTTCGGAATTAAAGGAGGCTAATACGGGTTCCAAGTAGTTCAAAAACGTACCAAAAGTTGTCAAAAGTTTAAAGGGCTGAGATTGAGTCTTTCAGGGAATGGATTAAATACTTTGGGTTAGAGAGTGATTTTCAAACGTCTTAAGCCTTGGCTCGTAGTGTGTAGATGGTAGTATGGTGTGAATGATCTTGAGCTAATCTCAAGAAAGCTTACATTTCAGTAAATTTTCATATGGACAAGAAACCAAGAGACATTGCTGTGTGACTAAAATACTGATTATTCATGGATACTGTGAGAGCTTTGCCTTTTATCTTGGGATCTTTATCTTATGCATTATGATTCTAAAAATGTAGTTTCTTTGTTTATAGGATGGGGGGCGTTAATATTAGATGATTTTTTTTTTTTTTTTTGAGGCGGAGTCTTGCTCTGTCGCCTGGCTGGAGTACTGTGGCGGGATCTCAGTTCACTGCAAGCTCCGCCTCCCGGGTTCACGCCATTCTCCTGCCTCAGCCTCCCAAGTAGCTGGGACTACAGGCGCCCACCACCACGCCCGGCTAGTTTTTTGTATTTTAGTAGAGACGGGGTTTCACCGTGTTAGCCAGGATGGTCTCGATCTCCTGACCTCGTGATCCGCCTGTCTCAGCCTCCCAAAGTGCTGGGATTACAGGCTTGAGCCACCGCGCCCGGCCAATATTAGATGATTTTTAAGTTTCCTTCTAGCTTTAGAGTTATTGATCCTTTTCCTGACTTTTAGAACCTGACTTTTCCAGTCTTGGTTTCATTGAACTTTAACAGGTTCCAGAATTCCTGTGTAGAGAGAACATGGGAAAAAATTAAGGGACTGGTGTGGGTGATGGGTGCTTAGAGGTGATGGAAAAGTGGCTTCAGGAGAAGAGAAATTGTAGTGTTAGGGATAGGACCAGCATGCTCTTCTCTTGGAATCTGATGCTTGAAATCTACTCTGTCTTAATGAAATGTACTTTACAAATGCTAGAAGTCTTTCTGGAGACGTTTATAGACACTCTATGGAAAAATATTTAAAAATCACAAACTTTTTCATGATGTGGAATGAATTCTGTACTCAATTTAGGAGGAGATAATTGCTAGGCTAGGTGGGACAAGTTGATCTATTTTAAAATAAAATTGTATCTTTTATAAGGCACAAATGGGAACTGTGTCTCCTTGACATGTTTCAAAGCATTTCTCTGAATATATGAGATTAAAGAAACTCTCAACCACCCAGAATTGTCAGAACACTGATGTTCTTTAAACCTGTCTTTGTAGCTGTTAGTATGTACTGACACAGTTGAAGTTTTTAATGTTTTATTCATTATTAGACATTTTGCATGTGAATATAATGTATTTTATTTATGGTTACATCTTAACTGAACTTGGTTCCCAGATACGAGTATTATTTACTTGATCTCAGTCTTCATATTTTAAGCTCTGTAGGTTAATACTTAATTGAGTTTTATTTTAAAATTATTTTTGAAGCTACATGTTAAAGTTTGTCATAATAAACGAAGTGTTTTCCTCCACCTGGGAATACTTGAGACTTTAGTGAGCCATGCTTTCTCTTATGCCCACCTCTTTAGTCTTTCCATTATAGAATAAAAATGCTTTGTGGGATTTCTCTAAAATGTAATGTTTGAGAATGTATTTTAATGTATAGAAAGACATTTACATAATGCTTTTGAGTAGGTGGGGAAAAAAGTTGAAATGTTGATGGCAGCATCTGTTAGAAAAACTCATATGTCTATATAGTAAAAAGTTAAAATTACAACAAATGCACTACTTTAACTGTGTTCTGCATGTTATTCCATGGGATCGCCTTTGGAGTAAAGTGGAATATGTTTCTAGTCCTTTATAGTTGCTGTTAATTTTGTTCTAAACCTGAAAGTGTTAACAGCAAGTTGAAAATGTGACAAAGCTCAATTTCATTTCTTGTTTATTGCTTGTTTTCCTATTGGACAATTGGAAGTAGCTTTGCCCTGGCAACTAAAATAGGCTATTTGCATAACCTAGTTTGATTGGCTAGCATCCTTACTAACAGTTCCAATCATATGATGTCGGTTTAGTGGTAGGCTATGCTAATTAGCCGCTGTTGCTGGGGTTCAGGGATGGTTTCTGTGTGCTGTTCTGCTGCATTGTGCTGCCTGGTGAGAGACATTGATAAATGAGCGTTTAATGATCTGCAGCAGTTCCCACTCACTGCGGGCAGGCGGATTTTAGAACAGAAGTGGAAATAAGGCTTTAATTGCTCTGTTAAATACTTGTAACCAAAATATGTGTATTACATTTTAGAAATTAAGTTGTATGAAATCTCTATCTAATTGAATACTTCATAACACAAAAGGAAAATACTTTAGGTTTGTCTCTTAAAATATAACTCAGGTAGCAGCACAATGCACAGGTTTCCTAAAACTGTAAAATTGATCATTTTTTTTCCGATCAGAAATAGTGCCACTGTAGTAAGTAGCATGCTTGATTTTTCTTACGACTTTGACTTTTCATAAAGATACATCTTTGTGTTTAATAAAATGGTGCAAGCTTTTGGGCAGAATTTATCTTGTACTGCCTGTGTAGTCTAGCAAATAAGAGCATAAACTTGAATTCTCTGTTCTTGTTCTTCTGTTGAATTTGAAGATCGGGTTGTTATTCACTACCTCCTGCTATTATTACTTTTCTAATTGAAGTCAGATGTTTTAACTGTTGCTTATACCGTTATCGTTGGTTTATGTGAAGTCTTTATTGGTACTGTCAGGTGGTAGGTTCTGTAGGAAAAAAAATCAGTTCTTTGTTCAAGGAACATGAGGTGAAGAATAAACACATATGATGTTAGATTAACAATGCAAGATGACCATATGGAAAAGTACTGTAAGGATTTATCTGGAAGGGTATAGGGGAAAAAAATTCTCTAGGCCTTTTTATGATAGGGACATGGGAAATGGATTGAGAGTCTGGGAAAGGGTTAAAGAGGAAGCCCATAGAATTTGTGTTAAGGTTTTAAATATCACTTAGGATTCAAACAGCTGGAGAGTGATAAGAAGGAAGAACATTTTAGGGTGAGTAATAGATGAGCAAAAGTAATGTTTCTGGTATTCAGTTGTTAAATGTAAGTGGTCACAGTGATCAAGGACTCTGGGGCCTTAGGTTTGTCAGTGCCCCAGCTTCCAGGCAAGATTGTGTCATTCCCTTGAAATAAGACCTGGTGTCTTACTGTTGCAGCTAGCATCATTTTTGGCTTTTTGTCACTTGGTTTTGTTGGAAGCAGGGCTCTCCAGTTTTTTGTGTCTAGTGGTTAAAGCATAGGACTCTTTTGCCTTCTTTTATCCCTCCCATTGGCCCTAAAGCATTGAAATATAGATGCCAAAAATAATCCATGTGAATTTAGATGTTTGTATTAAATTTTCTATAAAGTTTATCCCTTTAATTGTTTTGGCCTTTATTTAAGAGCATAGTAAAATTAGACAAGCTACCTGGATAATCTTACAGACTAGTAAAGAATGAAAACCAACATTAAACCATAATATTGGATTCTTAATCACACGTTCCCAGGCATATATACTGAACATGTATTCTAAAATAAATTTACAGAAGTGCTTTATTCAACCAGAGTCAAAGGGGACCTAGATTCAGAATTTATAATTTAACAGAGTTGGAAATAATTTTACATAACTATATGACATGGTGGAGTGTCCATGCTGTAAGAGAGGTGTAAATTCAGAAGAGGGAGCAATTTTTGGATTGGGACTAGCGAAAGATGCTTGGTGAAAGTGGTGTTTCATATGGTCTTGAGGAATGGGCAGTATTTTAACAGGTGATGTTTGAAGGCTACAGGGTGTGGAAGATGCTATACTAGTTGAAGATGGGGGCCTGTTTTGAAAATTGCATTTACTAAGGTAGATGGTAGAGGAGACTATGTTGTTGAGGGCCCTAACTGGTGGATAATATAGACTTTGAAGTTTTTCTTGTAAAAAGTGGGGGATTTTTGAATTTCTTAACAGCAGTGGTTCACAATGTATTTTTTTTTAAACACATGCCCTCCATGAATGTTTGCAAGTTTCAAAATAGACATTTCTTTGATTTTTAAAATGTGAAAATGTGATATTGAGTAATTTCAAGGGGTTTTTGAGTTGCCATCATCTGAAATGAGGTATGTTGTAGGAGAAGCAGATTTTTTTGTGGGGTGGAGGGAAGGGATTGATTGTACTTAGAGTCAGGTTTTGAATGGGTTGAACGTTTTTAAAACAGCTTTATTGTGTTAAAATTGGCATACAATAAACTTCACATAATTGAAAGTAAACAATCTGATGGATTTTGACAAGTATTATTTGTGAAACTTTTACCACAAGTCAGATAATGAAGATTTATTACTTTTTCCAGAATTTTATATAAACAGGATTATATATGTTCTTTTTGCCTGGTTTTAGTTCTTTTGAGAGTCATCTGTGTTAACTATCAATAGTTCACTCTTTATTGCTGAGCAGTATTTCATTGTGTATATACCTTGGTTTATCCATTTACCTGTTGAAGGACATTTGGGTTGTTTCTAGTTTTTGTTTATTACAAATAAAGATGCTCTGAATATTGTCGTACAACTTTTTGTATGGACATATGTTTTTATTTCTCTTTATTTCCTAACATTGGAGTGACTCAACCATGTGGTGGGTATATGCCTAATTTTTAAAGAAGCTGCTAAATGGTTTTACAAGGTAGTTACACCATTTTATATTTTCACCAGCAGTTCAGGAGAGTTTCAGTTTCTTCATATTTTGCCATATTTGGTGGTCAGTCTTTAATTTTAGACATTCTAGTACTTGGGTAGTGATATCTCATTATGTTTCCCTGTGATTAATGTTGTTGAGCATCTTTGTATGTACGTTTTTGCCCCCTGTGTGTCATGTTTGGTGAAGTATTTGTTCAAATCTTTTGTCATTCTTTTTTCGGTTATTGAGCTTTTAGAGTTTCTTATATGTTTGATACAAATCTTTTATCAAATATATGAGTTGCTAAGCTTTTCTCCTAGTTCATGGTTTGTCTTTTTATTCTCTTAAAAGTGTCTTGAAGACCTGATGTTTTAAATTTTTATGAAGCCTAATTTATCCATTTGTTCTTTTATGAAACATGCTTTTGGAAAGTTTTTGCATAATTGTCACATGTTCAAAAACATTTTTGCCTACTTTTTTTTTCTTTCCCCCACTAGATTTTACAGTTTTAGGTTTTATATTTAAGTCTATGGTCCATTTGGAGTTAATATTTGTTAATAGTATGCTTCAAAGTATAGATCAAAGGTCACCTTTTTTTTGTAAATGGATATTCATTTATTGTAGAACCATTTGTCAAAAGGACTATCCTTTCTCCACTGAATTGCCTTTGCACCTTTGTCAAAAATCAGTCTTCCATATATGTGTGCGTCTGTTTGTGGACTTTCCATTCTGTGCCATTAATCTGTTTGTCTTGATACCAATACCATATTGTGTTGACCTGCTCTGGCCTTAATAATAAGTAATGCAATCAGATAGTTTTAATTCTGCAACTTTCCTCTTATTCAGAGTTTTTATAAGTACTCTAGGTCTTTTGCATTTTCATATGAATTTTCAAATCAGTTCGCTAATTTCTTCAAAAAAGTCTGCTAGGATGTTGATTGGGGTTATGTTGAATGTATAGATAATTTCAGAAGAATTGATACTTTAACAATACTGATTCTTTAGACCCGTGCACATATATCTGTTTAGCCCTTTCTCTAATTTTTCTAATTTTCAGTATGCAGTTTTTTCATATATTTTGTCAGGTTTATGCGTGTTTCATATTTTTGTCACCATTTTAAATGGCTTTTATATTTCAGTTTCTGATGTATAGTTGTAGTACTAGCACATAGAAATACAACTGATTTAAATATATCTTTGTATTCTACAACCTTGCTAAAATCACTTATTAATGCAGCATTTTGGTAGGTTCCATCACATTTTCTATCGAGATAATCACATTGCCTATGATGAGAGAGAATTTTGCTGCTTTCTAGTTTGGTTACCTTGTATGTATTTGTTTTTCTTGCCGTACTACATTGGGTCCAGCCTCTATGGAATATAGAAGATATATGGAACGTAGACTACAATGTTGAATAGAAGTAGTGAAAGAGGACATTCTGTTTTGTTCTTTATGTTAGAGGAACAAACAGTATGTTAGCTGTAGAGTTTTTTTTTTTGTCAGTGTCCTTTATCACAGGGGTCCCCAACCCCAGATACTGTCTGTGGCCTCTTAGGAATGGGGCTGCACAGCAGGAGGTGCAGAGCTACCACCTGAGCTCCGCTTCCTATTACATCACCTGAAGCATTAGACTTGTATAGACGTGCACATGCAAGGGATGCAAGTTGCGTGCTTCTTGTGAGACTCTAATGCCTGATAATCTGAGGTAGAACAGTTTTTCATTCTGAAACCATATCTCCCCCATGGAAAAACTGTCCTCCATGAATCCAGTCCCTGGTGCCAAAAAGTTTGGGGGACTGCTGCTTTATCAGATTGAGAAAGATGCCTTCTATTTCTAGTTTAATGAAAGTTTGTTTTAGGTCACATATGGATGTTGGATTTGTCAGGTTTTTTTTGCATCTCCCGAGATTACCACATGGTTTTTATTTTTTAGTTAATTTGATGAATTGTACTGATTGATTTCTTAATGTTAAACTGATAATAGCATTTGCTGAAATAAAGGTCACTTTGTTATGATGGTCTTTATTTTGATTGATTCAAATAGTTACAATTTTGTTTAGAATTTTTATATCTTATCTTCATGAAGGATATTGGGGTTTTATTGATTTCTGTTTTTCTGTTTTGTGGATTTCTACTCTGGATCCTTATTTTTGTTATTTCGTTAACTTTGATTTCATTTGCTCTTTTTTTTGAGACGGAGTTTCACTCTGTTGCCCAGGCTGGAGTGCAGTGGTGTGATCTTGGTTTACTGCAACCTCCGCCCCTGGGTTCAAGCGATTTTCCTGCCTCAGCCTCCTGAGTAGCTGGGACTACAGTTGTGTGCCACTATGTCTGGCTAATTATTTGTATTTTTGGTAGAGACAAGGTTTCACCATGTTGATCAGGCTGGTCTCAAACTCCTGACCTCAAGTGATCAACCTGCTTCAGCCTTCCAAAGTGTTGGGATTACAGGTGTGAGCCACTGCATCCAGCTTCATTTGCTCTTTTTCTAGTGTATGAAGGTAAAAAGCAGAAGCCATTGATTTAAGAACTCTTTTCCTTTCTAATAGAGATGATTAATGCTATAATATTCTCCCTGAGTATTGCTTTAGCTGTATCAAAAATTTTGATATATTTTGTTTTCATTATTTTCTGAATGCTTTATAATTTGCTGTTTGATTTCTTCTTTGAGTTGTGGTTATTTAGGACTATTTTGTTTTTGAGTGGGGACTTTACTTATATAGTACTGTTATTCTATTCTGATTTACTTTGTCACCAGAGAACAATAACTCGATTTCCTTTAATTTATTGGGGTTTGTTTTGTACCCCATAATGTTGCCTATCTTGGTAAAGGTGCTTTGTCCCTAGAAAAGAATGTATATTCTGCTGTTCTTTGGTAGAATATTCTCTAAATGTTAATTAGGTCAAGTTGGTGGATAGTGTTGATCAGATGTTATATATCCTTACTGATTTTCTGTCCGCTTGTTCTATCAAATATCGAGCGAAGGATATTGAAATCTCTTAATAAAATTGTGTCTGTTGTTGTAGTTTTATCATTTTTTTTGATCCATGTGTTTTAAAGCTGTTAGTAGGTTCATAGATGTTCAGGATTAGTATGTTCTTTTGATGATTTGACACTTCTATCATTAGAACATGACCTTCATCTCTTGTGATATTCTTTAGACTGCAGTATACTTTCTTTGCTAATACAGCCATTCTGTCTTAATTTTGATAGCATGATATATCTTTTTCCGAATGTTTACTTTTAATCTATTAATATCTTTATATTAGAAATTTATTTCTTACAGCATGTAGTTGTATCTTGCTTTTCTTGTTTCTTGTTGTTGTTCCCAGTCTGAAATCTCTGCTCATTTTAGGTATTTAGATCATTTGCGTTTAATGTGATTATTGGTATGTTTTGGTTTAAATCTGTCATCCTGCTATTTATTTCTTATTTGTTTTGTCTGTTCTTCCCCATTTCCTCTTTCTCTCCTACCCTCTTTTATTCTGCCTTTGGATTAATTGAATTTTTAAATGATTTGATTTTCTTGCTTTTATTGGTTTATTCATTTTAACTTTGTTTTTTAAATTTAGTGGTTTCTCTTTATCTTATCACAGTCTACTTTCAAAGGATATTAGATCACTTCACGTATAGTATATTGACCATACCACAGTATTCTTTTATTTCTCTACTACTGTCCTTTTTACTGCTTTTAAAATAGATTTTGTTTGTGCATATGTTGTTAACCTTACACTACATTACTATTGTTGTTTAAACACTCAGATGAGGTTTAAATAAGAATTCCTGTGCTCTTATCCATGTAGTTACCTTTTCTGGTCTTCATTCCTTTGTATAGGTCCATATTTCCATCTAGTTTCATTTTCCTTCATCTTGTATACTTCTATTCACATTTTTTATAGTGCATATTTACTAATGATGTATTCTTTCACCTTTTATGTATCTGAAAATGCCTTTGTTTTGCTGTTGTTTTTTTTTTTTTTACAGATATTTTTGGTGGGTATGGAACTCTAAATGACACTTTTTTCTTTTAGTAATTTAAAGATGTTGTTGCACCATCTACTCTCGCGTTGTTTCTTACAGAAAATCTTCTTCATCTTTACTCATTTGTATATAATATGTCTCTCTTTCTGGCTGTTTTTAAGATTTTCTGTTTATCATTGGTTTTTAGCAGTTTGATAATTATGTACCTTGGTTTAGTTTTCTTTGTTTCCTGTGCTTGGAGTTTATTGAACTTTTAGATCTATGGGTTTGTAGTTTTTATCAGATTTGGAAGATTTTTGACCGTTAGTTTTCCAAATTTTTTTGTGTTCTCCACTCTGTCGGGAACTTTAGTTACATGTATATTATTAGAGTGCTTGAGATTGTCCCAGAAATCAGTGAATGTCTGTTAACTTTTTAAAATCTCTTTTTTCTGTTTTGACATCCAATTTCCATTGTTGAGTAGTCGTTGGGAATTCTGAGGTAGTTTTTATTGCTGTGTCTTCAAGGTCACTAGTCCTTTCTTCTGTGGTATCTAACCTTTTTATTAGTTTTACCCCCTCCCTTTTTTTTATCATTCACATTGTAGTTTTTATTTCCATTTCTATTTCATCATCTCCTCCTCCTTCTCCTCCTTTTTTGAAATAGAGACAGGGTCTTCCTATGTCTCTGTTTGCCATGACGGGCTGGATTTGAACTCCTGACCTCAAATGATACTCCTGTCCCAGCCTCCCAAAATGCTGGGATTATAGGTGTGAGCCATCTTGCCTGAACTGTACTTTTCGTTTCTAGAATTTCAATTTGGGTGTCTTAAAAAATATTTTCCATGACATCCCTTAAATATTTGATTACATGGAGTATAGCTGTAGTACCTATTTCTGTTTTTTGTTTTGAGTCAGGTCTCCCTCTGTCACCCAGCCTGGAGTGCAGTGGTGCTTTTATAGCTCACTGCAGCCTCATACTCCAGGGCCCAAGGGATCTTCTCCTGCCTCAGCCTTCTAAGTAGCTGGAATCTACAGGCATGCACTACCAAGCCCAGCTAATTTTTAAGTTTGTAGTAGAAACAAAGTCTCTCTGTGTTGCCCAGGCTGGTCTCAAGGGAGTCTCTGGCCTTGGCCTCTCAAAGTGCTGAGATTACAGGTGTGAGCCACTGTCCGCAACCGTAGACCAGGGTGGGAGATGTCTTTTTTTTTCCCCCCCTTTCTTTTAGAGACAGGGTCTTGCTGTGGGGCCCAGGCTGAAGTGCATTGGTGCAATCATAACTCACTGCAGCCTTGAACTCCTCAAGAGATCTTCCTGCTTCAGCCTCCCAAAGCGCTGGGATTACAGACTGAGCCACCGCTCCTGGCCAGTACCTGTTTCAGTGTCCATTTCTGTTAATTGTAACAGTTGTGTCAATTCTGGATTGGTTTCCATTGATTGATTTCCCCCACCCTTACGGGTTGTGTCTTTCTGCTTTTGTGTATACCTGGACATTTTTTATTGTGTGCCGGACATTGTGAATTGTCACTTTGCTGGGTGCTGAGTATTTTTGTAGTTCTTGTGTAAGTTTTCTTGGCTTTTGTTCTGGAGCAGTTGGGTTACTTAGAAATAGTTTGATCATTGAGTCTTACTTCTGAGATTTTTTTAGATGGGACCATTGCAGTGTTTAATGATAATTATTCTTCACTGCTGGGAGCAGTATCCTGTGTAGTTTATGTAATGCTCAGTGAGTATCGATGCTTCCCATTCTGGTTGGTGCGGGAAGCTTCTGGTGGTTTTCTGGCAATCTTGGGCATTCCTTGGCTTCTGCTGCACTGCGCTCATCTCTGCCTTCTTTCTCACACAGCGTTCTTCCTGTGTGAGTGTCTGTCTCTGTCTAAATTTCTCCGTTTTATAATAACACCAGTCATATTGCATTAGGACCCACCCTGTTGACCTCATCTTAACTCATTACATCGGCAACAAAACTTTTTCCAAAGATAGTCACATTCTGAGGTACTGGGGTTAGGATTTGAGCATAGAATTTTGAGGGGACACAAGTTGACCTGTAACATTGTCCCTGGAATGTTTCCTGAATATACTTCTGTGCTCTTAGGCTGTTACACACCTTCTTCTCTCAGCTTGGTATGCCCCCGTTCCTTTCCTCTGCTTCTCTTTTTAAAAGCCACCTGCTGATGAGAACCTCTGTTTAGAAGATTTATCAAATTGTACCTTTTATTATAAATATTTACATGGCACATTCCTGCACATAAAACATTTTTGAAGACCTGGAGAGGATTTGTCCCACTTCTTTCACTGTCCCCCAGTACCACCTGTAGTACTTTATAACTAGTGATTACCTGAATGGAATACGTTAATGAGTATGTCTGAACAGACAAGTTGCAGAATGGACATTTTAAGAAAGATCAGTAACTGTAGGAAGGATTGGAGGCTTAGGCATCTGGAGTCAGGGAATTCATTTTGGAGATGATTATAGTAAATCAGGCACACATTAATTTATTAATTGAGCCTACTAAGTATGGAAGCCTTCACTGGGTATCAGGATTTGAAAATCAGCAATTTCAGAATTTGCCTCTGTCCTCATGGACCTTACTGTGTGTTGAGAGTCATGAGGTAAGAACAGAAAAGATGGACAAGAAGGGTTTTCCTGAGGAACCCTGGACAGACCTTGAGAATGATTAGTCATGCAGGTGTGGATGAAGCGTTCAAAAACATGATGCCAAGCCTGGATGAGTGGGAGAGGACTGTTAGTAGAAATGAGAAGTCAGGCAGAGGCCTTTGGTGGGTAGGGGATGATAAATTAGTTTGCTTCTAGAAAAGATGAGTAGAACATCTAAGTAGAAAATCCAGATTGCAGAAAACTCACAGATGAGTGGTGAATTGGTAGATGTTCTTGCTTGGGTATAAAGGGCGAGAGAGCCCCAGTAGTTAGTTGGTGAAGGGACTGATGAGAGCAGAGATTTTTCTGGGTAGGTGCTACACCAAACCTGTTTGTAGGAAGAGGGGAAGTGACTGGGCACTGGGAGATGACATGCAATTATTTCCATTTTGCAAATGAGAAAACTAAGACACCTAAAGATTTAGAAAGGTGCCCCAAGGACACAGTAAGTGGGGGAGCCGGAATTGAAATCTGGGTAGGATGGTTGCAGAATCTGTGCTCCTAGGTACTGGATGGTGCTTCTGATAATTTTCTTTAAATCTATTAACTTTTTAATGTTTCTTTGCTTTCATAGGGAATTAATACTATAAAGTTAGAACACCAGCCCTACTTGTCACTTGTAGAAAGAAGGCAAGAGTAAACATGAATATAGGGAAATCAGAATAATTCAACAAATTTCTACAACATACAGAATGCACACCGGAAAATAACGGAACTATTTGTGATCAGTTAGTGACTAAGGGGTGTTTTCTGTTAGATGCCAGGAGGTTTAAGATGATGAGGAATGCTGTGGACATTAAGCAACAAGTATTCGAGCACTTACTGTGCCAAGCATTTCATGTTGGTGCAGGGGATGTAGTAGTGAATAAGACAGAGTCCCTGCTTTTGTGGAGCAAAATGGAGATACACACACAATAAACATCTGAACAAGTAGAGTTGGGGAAAATGCAGTTTTTGCTAGGAAGATCAGGGATAGTCTTTCCAAGGGAGTGCTGTTTTTCAATTTCATTTGATTTGTTTCAAATGAACAAATGTATATGCAGGGTAGTCTGGTTTATAGAAGTACCCATCAGTCATGCAGATCTCTTGTATCATGAACAATGTCATATTTTTTCCCCATTGGAGTACAGTAGTAACAGTATTTCCATATCAAAGCCTAGCACCCTCCATATAAAAGAGTAGTCATTTGTAATCAGATGCTGAGAAAAAGTTGGGAATTTTAGCACCTTGTCCTTACCAATATTAGCAGTCTTATTTTTGTTTTTTGAGACGGAGTCTCGCTCTGTCGCCCAGGCTGGAGTGCAGTGGCCGCATCTCAGCTCACTCCAAGCTCCGCCTCCCGGGTTTATGCCATTCTCCTGCTTCAGCCTCCCGAGTAGCTGAGACTACAGGCGCCCACCACCTCGCCCGGCTAGTTTTGGGTGTGTGTGTGGTTTTTTTTTTAGTAGAGACAGGGTTTCACCATGTTAGCCAGGATGGTCTTGATCTCCTGACCTCGTGATCTGCCCGTCTCAGCCTCCCAAAGTGCTGAGATTACAGGCTTGAGCCACTGCGCCTGGCCATTAGCAGTCTTAACATTCTTACTGGCAAGGCACAGTGGCTTATACCTGTAATTCCAGCACTTTGGGAGGTTGAGGTGGGAGTATTGCTTGAGAAGTTCGAGATCACCCTGGGCAACACAGTGAGACCCTCGTCTCTATTTTAAAATAAAGAAAGAACATTCTTACTGTAATTGATGTGGGAGGAAGGGTGTCCCTGCTTTTAAACAGTAAATCAGTCTTGCTACCAGAGTATCTTAGGCATTAAGAAAGGAACGTAGTGATGTGCAGGAAAATTTAAATTCTTGTTAGTGACCCATACCTACTATCCTTGTTTCTCTGTGGAAGAACATGCTACAGCTGCAAGTTTGAAAACGTTTTCCTGAGCGTTGGGCCTCTCAGCTCTCTCATTTTGCATGTAATGGATTACACTGCTTTCTTATTTTAGCCATCTCACAAGAAGTATTAGCTCTGAAAACATATTTACTTTTTTTCTAGAATGCATTGAACTAAATGCATTACTATTAAGATAAATGCATTACTATTAAGATAAATACTGCAGTGGAGGCAACTCTTTAAAAAGCTAACAAGTTGCATTTTTAAGAAATTCAAAGTGAAAATGGCCTACTAAGGTCTGTGGGGAAAACTTTTAGAAAATTATTTAAGATTTTCCCTATTTAATAAAGTAGTTAATGGGAAAATTCACACAGCTTTCCAGCTATTAAAATATTATATTCCTATCCTGACATTTGAGAATCTACAACGTATAGGCAGATTTGAAATTCTTTTTTTTTTTTTTTTAATTTGAGTGGCACTTTAGAGTTTATATGTGTGCTCACACTTGTTAACCTCGCGTGAACCTCACAAAAGTGTTGGAATGGCTTATCATCCCCATTTTACAGTAATGGCAAATGAGCCTTGGAAAAGGTCAGGGTCACACAGTGAATCAGTAGATCTGAGGCTAAAATGGACTTTTCTGTTTATCATATTGTTTACTGAATGCCTGTAATATGCCTTAGGTACACAAGAGGTCTTGTTCTGTGCCCCTCCTCGGAGTGGTGGAAGCACACAGAACAGGCCAGAAGAGGAGTTCTGCTCCCTTTGTGCTCCCTCTGTGATTTGGGAGCATGCAGTTCTTAATAAGAATCCCCACTCTTCTGATTGTTACTAGTCTTGCCACCATTCCTCATTGCTAGCACTTGTCCCCTGTGTGAGAGGGATGGGTTGGGAGGGGAAAAGAGGGCACTTAACATCTGATTACAGAGGCAGAGTGTGTAATAAATACTCTACTCTCCTAACAGGGCAACTTGCTCCTTTTATATCCCTTTCCTGTCAATCTGTGATTGGATCTCAGGAGGTGAGTTGAGTCAGACATTGTTTTCTGAGGACCTGTTTCCTGCTCATTCACTAAAGATTTGTGAATGAAGTAGCACTTCCACCCTCAGGATCTTACGTTATAGTTCGGGGGGAAGTGACAATGACACACCCCATGTAACATATAAATAAATATATTTTATGATACTAATATATAAGTGTATATATACACACACATTTTTATATATGAACATACATTAAAAAAAGATAATTTCAGAATGCCTCACACAAATCTTGCTGCCACTCAAGCCTTTAAGCCTCTTTTTGTAAATAAAGTTTTATTGGAATATAGCCATACTCATTGGTTTATGTATTATATCTGTGGCTGCTTTTATGCTACATGGGAAGAGTTTTGATTAATTGCAGCAGAAGCTTCATCTTCCGCAAAGCCTAAAACATTCACACTCTGGCCCCTTAAGAGAAAGCTTGCTGACCCCTGCTCAGGATGTTGCAAGCATTGTAGTACTCACGGCATTGTACTCAGCGGCCATGGTGCAGCTTCAGACTTAGAAAATAAGGCTTAAGTTGGCTAGCTGATGGACATGGCAGGTGGGTGGAACTTAGCAATGGAGTGGGTAGTTTCTGTCCTCTAGATGTGGGATCACTGTGCTAAGTCAGGAAGTGTGGCTAAACTTTGCTTAGAGGTGGGGAACTTGTGCTTTTAGAAAAGCACTTGTTGGTGTTTTCTAGTAAATGTGAATTGTGGTGATTAAAAAAATTGTATATTAAAATTCAGAATTAACAAGTGTATATAAATTAGAAAGTGAGAGTTGCTGCTGTCCCCTCAATTCCCACTCTTCAAGGTGTTAAGAGCTGTTAAGAGATGGAGTTTTTTCCCCTCTGAGTATTATCTTCTACTTAGTAATTTAAAAATCTGCTATATTTCAGACCATCTTTTTTTACATTGTGACTCTGAGGTTCACTTGGTTCCCAAATTGTAGTCGGGGTTGTTCAGTTGAATGTTTGTTACATAGAAGATTAACGTGTAAAATATTTCAGAAGAGATTTTAGTAGACACTTCCCTGTCAGTTGATGAGTTGGCATTATTTTTCTAAATAGTTTTAGAATTAGGCTTTTTATGACAAATATTAAAGCACTTTGTACTATATTACTGGTATTTTAAATGTTTACAAATTTTCTTAAAAATTCTTGTTCTGGTGGAGGGGGTCTCATAATCAGAATCACTTGAGAAACTTCAGAAAAATGCTCATGTTTGGTCCCCGTTTCAGGCCTAGCAAGTCCAAAACTAGAGGTCAGGAGATCATCTACATTTTTAAAAGCTCTGCAAGTGAGGTATGGAGTCGATAACACTTTTTATACCATGACTTTGTTTTTACAGTAAATATTTGTGGGAAATAGGAAGGTTTAACCTGAAATATTATAGGTATGAATTATATTTCTAGTACAGGTCATGATTTATGCTGAAAAAACTTGTATATTTTATTTAAACTCAAATATTGAGCAAAGGAGGGAAATACATACAAAACAAAGCATTTAAATTTTTTTTTTTTTTTTTGAGGCAGAGTCCTACTCTGTTGCTAGGCCGCCAGGCTGGAGTGCAGTGCCACAGTTACGGAGCACTGCAGTCTCCACCTCCTGGGCCTAAGTGATCCTCCCATCTCAGCCTCCTAAGTAGCTGGGACTGTAGGCACGTGCCACCATGCCTGGCTGATTTTTAAATTTTTTGTGGAGATGAGGTTTTGCTGTGTTGCCCAGGCTGGTCTTGAACTCCTGAGCCCAAGCAGTCTGCCTGCCTTAGCCTCCCAAAATGTTAGGATTACAGGCGTGAGCTGCCATGTGTGGACCTAGGAATTATTTAATTTGATTTGAAGAGTTATATCATTTTTCCCCTGCTTTACTTTTGTACCTCTTCTCCAAGAAAAAAGTCTACCTTCTCAAAAACCAAAAACACATTTCTTAACTTCTGGGAGGTAGTTTTGTTTGTATTAGTTCAAGTCCATACTGGAATACATTTGACCAGTGTTTTCAAGCTGAGAAATGACATTTAAGTATTTATTATCATTTACAGGTAGATACTAATTTCTGTATTTACTAAGGTAAGCTAACTGGTTTAATGAACACACCTAATATTTCAGTGGTTTAAATCAGTAGAATTTCTTGCCATATAATAGTCCAAGTACAGTGGGATAACAGCTCCGCTCTACAGTTATTCAGGCTCTGAACTGTGGGCATTTTTCCTATTTTAAATTTAATAGCGTCCAAAGGTCATCCTGGGTTTTGGCATTCGTTGAATGGGGGAAGAACGTGGAGGTTTTCACACGTAATTTTTATGGGTCAGGCGTGGTAGTGGCACACATCACTTCTGTTGACATTTTATTAGCTTGGTCTTAGTCACATGGCCATGCTAACTGCAAGGGAGGCTGGAAATGTAGTCTAATTGACTCGGGGAAAAAATGCCTTTGGTTATCAATTAGCAGTCTCTTTCATGTGGTTGAGGTAAACAACATCAGCAAGACATTGACTTCTCTCTGGGCTACTTAAGTATTTCTTTTTAGCTTTTCCTTTTCTAATTTTCCCATGTTTTTGCAATTACTCTCCACTTTACCCCATAAATACCCTCTTTTTGAGGTGATGTCCCTTATTCTTCATTTACTTGTAATAGTCAAGTCTCTTGGATGCACACAACAGAAAGCCATTCCTGGTGGAGTTGGGCAGAAAACAAATGTAATGAAAGGCTGTATGTTAACCCATAGAATTGATCAAAAGCTGGAAACTATGCTAGAAAAATAAGTAGGGGCCAAAGCAGGTGGCAGCAGAGGACACAGTCAGGGTCGCAGCAGAAGACCAGTGTGCTGCAGATCCCACACCTGGCACTTGTGCAATGTATTGCTATGTAAGCCTCAACTTTCCTGCCTCCGCTGTGAATATTCTCTTACTGTCCCTGCATCTTGCAGCAGTGACCCCTCAAGACTCCAGAGTCTGAACAGGAGCATGTGATTGTCTAAACTTTGGTCACTAACAAAGCCCTGGTTACCAGGGGGGTAAGGTAGGAGATTTGTTAGTTTGGCTTTTGTACTTGGTGGCATGGCTTTTTTGCCTTGCATGATTCTCATGAACTGGGAAGAGTGTTCAGATACCAAATGGCCAAAAAATGACAAATACCTATGTGGGAACCTTTTTCATTAGGAGAAATAAGTTGTGGTATAAGATGGGAGACTGTGTTCCAATCTTGATTTTTATCACCAACGTTGTGGGACAGGTTGTTAAACCTCTGGATTGCAAGTGCCTCCTCTATAAAGTGAGGTGGGGGAACTAGATGTCTGATGATGTCTGTTCATTTACTCACGCATTGAATGAATATTTATTGAGTGCCATTTATGTGCCGACACAAAATAATTGAGTATCACACCCTTGCCTTCCTGTATTTGGGTGAGTCAGCAGAGAAGTCATTCTGATACTGTTAGGGTGAAGTGCTCAGATATTCCAGCCTTGGGCAGGGGTGTGTAGCAGCTTGTGAGAGTTCCCAGTCCAGCCTGGGCGGAGAGTGTTGGAGTAGGGGATTCAGGGACCACACTCTGCTTCTTTCACTCATTCGTTTAGTGTTTCCTTTAAGCCTTTGCATTATTGTTGTTATGAGAATACAAAAATAAATGAGACCAGTCCTTCCCTCCACAGCACTAATTGTGAGAGCATGCTGATGGCTTTAGCAGGCTTGATGCTTGCTATGTTGAGATAAGAGCAGAATACAGTCATGCACCAAATAACATTTCAGTCAATGTTGGACTGCATGTATGACAGTAGTCCCCTAAGACTGTAATGAAGCTAAAAAATTCCTGTCACCTACTGATGTCTTGGGATCCTTACCCAAGGAGGCCTAGGCTTATGTGTATGTGTATCTTAATTTTTGAGAAAAATGTTTAAAAAGTTAAAAAAATGAAAGCTTACAGAATAAGAATGTAAAGAAAGAAAACATTTTTGTACAGTTGTGCAATGTGTTTTAAGCTGTTACTACAAAAGAATCCAAAAGTTAAAAAAATTAAAAAGTATATAAAGTAGGCTAAAGTTAATTACTGAAGAAAACAAGCTTTAAAATAAATTTTGTGTAGCTTAAGTATACAATGTCTATAAAGTCTACCGTAGTAGACAGTATAATGTCCTAGGCCTTTGCATTCATTCACCCCTTCTCTCCCCCGTTCCATCCCTCCATCCCTCCCCCACCCATTGCAACTTCTAGTCCTGAAAGCTCCATTCCTGTAAGCACCCAAACAAGTTATCTTTCATATCATTTTTTTTTTTTTTTTTTTTTTGAGACGGAGTCTCGCTTTGTCACCCAGGTTGGAGTGCAGTGGTGCAATCTCGGCTCACTGCAAGCTCCACCTCCCGCGTTCACGCCATTCTCCTGCCTCAGCCTCCTGAGTAGCTGGGACTGCAGGCGCCCGCCACCACGCCCGGCTAATTTTTTGTATTTTTAGTAGAGACAGGGTTTCTCCGTGTTAGCCAGGATGGTCTCGATCTCCTGACCTCGTGATCTGCCCGCCTCGGCCTCCCAAAGTGCTGGGATTACAGGCGTGAGCCACCACGCCTGGCTCATATCATATTTTTATTGTAACTTTTCCATGCTTATATCATAAATAATGAGGGTTACAGTTGCCCTCATTATTCAGCACAACTGAACAGGTTTGCAGCCTAGGAGCAGTAGGCTCTACCATCCAGCGTGGGCGTGCAGTAGGCTCTACCATCTAGGTTTATGTCAGTGTACTCAGTGATGTTCTCACAGCCGTGGAATCGCATAACAATGAATTTCTTTAAACATATCCTCATGGCTAAGTGACAGGTAAGTGTTCTAAGGGAAGAATGGAGTAGGGGACCAGTTCCCTGTAAGATTCTGAGGTTTCTTAGAATGACATTTGATCCTGGGTCTTGAAGTTTGAGTTGAAGATTTCTAGGAGAAGAAAAGAGGAGGGTGGGGATAGCATGCTAGTTGGAGAGAAGATAATGCTGAAGAGAAGAGAGAAGAGCTGCTGAAGAGCACCATTAAAGAATGGTTAGAAGGTCAGTGCAGTTAAGGGAAAGGATGCCATGGAGGGGACAAGATGGAGAGAAATGGTGGGAAATAAGACTAGAGGTATAAACACTTAACCTGGGTGCTCTGAGTATTTAAAGTATTGTAAAGTATTGATGATTTTGAGCCTTTTTTTTTTTTTTTTTTTTTTTTAGGGACATGAACTTTGACAGCAGTATGGGGAATACACTGAGGGAGGGCATGGAGCCTGGATGAGGAGCAGTTACTGTAGGGGATTCCCCCGGCCCCTTTTTAGATTAAGATCTTGACAGAGTATGGAAATAAGCAGCTGGATTCTTGAGACATTCCAGAGGCCAAAGTCACAGAATGTAGTTAGATTGATTGGGGGTTGAGGTAAAGGGGGTGGGGAGGTGGAAGTAAGAGAGCGAATTAAGATTGAGGTTTCTAGCTTGAGTGGATGGATGGGTGGAGATGCCATTTATAGAACTGGGTCAAACTTGGCGCTACTGCCTGCTCCCCAGCCTGTGCAGACACGGTTAAATATAGCATGCGGTGCTTTCCAGCTGAGGCTTGAGTTAGCTTTGGAATCTTTTCTATAACAGTGAGTGCTCCAGACAGCCATTGCCAATCTATTTGAGTTTGTACTGGAGAGGAAACCTGTTTGCCTTCCCTGTCATAGGAGATGGGGAAGGGGAGCAGGTAGAGGAATCCCACCTACACTAGTCCTTCTTTTCCCTGCGCTGTTTTCTTCAGAACACATCATTTTTTGATCTCACATTCCCTTGTTTTTTTTTTTTGCCTGAGGATTCTGCTGTGCCCAGTAAAGTACAAACTCCAGGAGGCCTGAGATTTGGCCCATAATTTTTGCATTTATGCCTTTAATGTTAAGAGCGTTGTCTAGAACAGCACTACCAATGGAAATATAAGCCACTTGTATAATTTAAAATTTTCTAGGAGCCACATTTTAAAAAAAGTAAAAAGAGGCCTGACGTTGTGGCTTATGCCTATAATCCCAGCATTTTGGGAGGGCAAGGCAGGTGGACTGCTTGAGGCCAGGAGTTCCAAGGCTGCAGCGAGCTGTGCTTGCACCATTGCACTTCAGCCTGGGTGATGGAGGGAGAGACCCTGTCTCTTTAAAAAGAAAAAAGTACAAAGCAACAGTAAAATTAAATTTAAAATATATTTTATTTTACCTGGTGTTTCCAAAACTTATTTCAATTTATAATAAAAAAATTATTGAAATATTTTACGTTTTTTGTTGCTAAGTCCTTAATCTTCTTTTTTCCATTTATAGTACATCTTAATTCTGTGTACCTACATTTCAAGTATTCAGTAGCCACATAACAACTGTTGGTGACTGCATCAGACAGTGAAAGTCTAGAGTATAGTAGGGGCTCAGTAGATGTGTGTTGAATGAATGAAGGAAAGGAAGATGAGTTGGTTGTTAAGGGTTGTGTGTAGAATCGAGAAAGGGTTTTGTTCTCACGGTGAGGCAGGAGCATATTTTTATGTTTAAGACAGAACTGGGGGAGAGAGAGGAGGAGGTAATAGGAGTCAGCACTGACTGATGGTGGAAAGCCGGAGCAGGTGATTGGTCCAGGGGTCTGCAGCCAGGTAGATGGGAGGAGAGATGCCTTGCTAGTTATAGTTACTTCTCTGAAGGATAATTCCTGAAGGGCAATCTTCAGTTACATTTTAAGATACTCAGCTCCAGTTTGTTTGGCATAAACTTCTAATTGAAATGTATTGTAACTCTTCCTTCCTCACATTTTAGGTGCTGGTTAATTGAGGGTCATTTTTAAAGTCTTGAGGTGTTTCCCTAGAGACTTAACAAAAGAAAGGAAAAGAAAAGCCTCTTTTTTTACGTAAAAATTAGGAAAAGTCTTATTGGTGTATCTTAACATCTTTACTTTGGTGTATCACTCAGCTAGAAAAATAAGTACTTTCTATACTAAAAATTAACTTATTGAATCTGATTTTTAACATTATCATTATATTTGGAATTGTATAAATTACATATTTTGCAGTCAATATAAAATAAGATTATTTCCCCACAGTCATCCCTCAGTGTTTACATACTTGACTCCTTAATCTCCTACATAGTCTTCCATATTGAGATATAGTCTCCTTTTTTTTTTTTGAGACAAGGTCTCACTCTGTTGCCCAGGCTGTAGTGCAGTAGTGTGATCACAGCTCACTGCAGCCTCAACCTCCTGGGCTCAAACGATTCTCCCACCTCAGCCTCCCAAATAGCTGGGACTATAGGCATGCGCTACCTTGCCCGGCTGATTTTTAATGTTTTTGTAGAGATGGGACTCCCTGTGTTGCTCAGGTTGGCCTTTTAACTCCTGGGCTCAAGCCATCCTTCCGCCTCGGCCTCCCAAAGTGCAGGATTGTACGTGTGAGCCACTGCACCTGATCTCCGTTACTTTGAGTAACAAAATCCTATTTGAGGTTGACACATAGACATGGAGCACCCTCTGTGTCAGTAGTAGTTTTGGATGCTTATGGAGGTCACTTGATGGAATGAGTCTAAAAAGTGAAGCAGTGAAATGTAACAGATTTTTTAGGTTATGACCTCACATTTTCAGGTAATGATGTTCTAAATCTTTGGCAAGATCATTTTAAAAAGTATTGTTGTAAGTGAAAATAATTAACATACCTATTGGGTTAGTGGAAAACACCACCTTTCTAATGTTAAAAAATTTTATCTCACTGTTACTTGAGATAAAATATCCAGTTACAGTATTTTACAGGAATTCAGTAAGTGTTGTATCTAAAACAACTTAGAACTTAAGATTATGTGCTGCGGGAAACCAGATGACTTAAACAGGATTTAATGACGATAAAGACGCTGATGTTAAAGATGGAGTATGCTTTCTACTATATTGAGAGGGGCACCTCATACAGACAGAGATTTTGATAAGTGAGATTGGTCTTATTTCTTTGCTTTTGGGACAGCTTTGTATTCCTGAGTGTGGTATGCTCAGCCAGATGTGATAATGTCAAAGCCGGAAGTGACTGTAGAGATGGTTATTCAGGGGTGGTCAACTTTTTTTTTTCTGCCCCAGCATACTTGAGCAGGTTAGGTTACATTCTGGCAAAAAACAGGCTCCCAGGACCATTCTTGGGAGATGGGGAAGGGAGAGAGTGGTGTATATATTTTGAAGAGGCCTTAACTACACAGTGATTCTACCCGTGTGTGTGACGGGCAGGACTGTTTGAACAGATGGCACGTCTTTTTCCAGTGTCATGGAGTTAACCTTAGAGCTGGTTGTGCCAGTTTTAATTTTCTCAGCCACACCCTTTTCTTTCCTTTTATTGTTTTTGTACCCTTTTTTCTATTTTCAATAGAATTTTAAATGTCATACGCTTAATAAATGAAAACTGCTGATAGAAACAAGAAGCAGTCTTTAAATTTTAAGTGATGGGTACATTTACGGAGACATTATCAACTAATTTAGTTCCTTTTTCTGACTTTTTAAGTCACCTCTTTTTTCCAAATCACCATGGCTTGGAACCGCTGAGTCATTCTTGAATTCAGCTGTCTCTTGTCTGTCGTCCATATTGAAACAGGTTTTAAAGTCCTGTCAGTCTGCTCTCAAAAAGTGTCTCTTCATGCATCTCCTTCCTTTCCTTTTATGACATTTCCCTCAAAGGCTCTCACCGTCCCATGCTTGGACTGGTGCAGTAAGCAGCTGATAGATCTCTATTTGTGGTTCCTCCTGCTTCCGGTCCACTTTACACATTCGTTCTATCGTTTAGCGTTTGCCATTTGCCAGATACCATTTTAGACATTAACTCTTTACCGTTCTTAATACCTTGAGGTTTAAGTACTGTTATAAACCCATTCTGCAGATAGAAAGGGAGCCTTGGATTTAATTGATTTACCCAAAGTGACACAGAAGTTGGTAGCTAGCTAGTAAATGGCAAAATTGAATCCAGACTCCTTATGGTGTTAATTGCTATAGCTAAACATGAAACTGGAGTTGTGCCACTCCTTGCACACTTTTATCTGGCACTCTCTTAGGCTGTTTTACAAAATTCCATGTTTTAGCTTGCCATTCTTTTGGCCCAGCCTGCCTTTCTAGCCTTAACTTACCCTCTGTCTGTATTCTACTTTCTAGCCAAATATGAGGTGACGTTTAAGCTGCTACTTGAAAGAGAAGTGGGAGTTAGGCAGAGCAGTAAGGGAATCATGTTTGGGGAAGAGTGAAGAGTGTACTTGAGAGAGTATGGAAGTCCCTTGGAAGAGCTGGAGCCTAGAGGTGCCACATGAGAACAACATAGGAGGCTGCAGGTGGAGGTGGTGCCCCATTGTGGAACACTTTCTGGTTGTCTTCCACAGGACATTTCTGGGAGCTGTGCACGAGATTCATGGCTACCATGCTGCAAAATTTAAGTTCATTTTTCCTGGACTCCTTATTTAATTCCCCTCTCTCTTGGTCCAGTCACCCCTTTGCCAGTGTTCATGGATGGTGTGCAGGCTGTTTGGAAAGAACGTCCTCAAGCAGGGTGCTGTTTCCTAACCCTGTGTCTCTTTCCTCTCTGAGATTGGTTTCATTCACTTGCAGGTGTTCAACAATCTTGTCTTTTATGGGGAGTTTCTAGTGTGTTTTGAGTACTTTCCCACCCCTCCTGTCTTAGAGGCATGGTTCAGAGTGGAAAAGGGCAAGGGCCCACCTGCTTCTGGCCTTCCCACCTCAGCCACCGTGCTTAGGGCTGCGGTGGAGTGCTTGACCTCTTTCTGTGTACAATGCAATACATGCTGGAATAATGCCACTTAATGCATAGGGCTTTTGTGGGGGTAAGGGCATACTGGAACAGGTTGGCATAGAGTAAGAGTTCAGTGAATGTTGTCACTACTTTTTATTAGTTTTTAATTGTGAAAAACTCACAGTTTCTCTAATAAAGGGTCATAGAAACCTGCTTTATCCATACTGTCGTTATTGAGAATACTTTCTGGTTTGGGAAAAATTTGCTTGAGAAGTAAAAAGAAAATTAATTAATTAATTAATTTATTTATTTATTAGAGACAGAATCTTGCTCTGCTGCTCAGGCTGGAATGCAGTAGCACAATCCTGGCTCACTGCAAACTAACTCCCAGGTTCAGGTGACTCTCTTGTCTCAGACTCTGGAGTAGCTGGGACTACAGATGCATGCCTCCACCACACCTGGCTAATATTTGTATCACCCCCCCAAGACGGAGTCTCTGTCGCCCAGGCTGGAGTGCAGTGGCGCGATCTCGGCTCACTGCAACCTCCGCCTCCCAGGTTCAAGCTATTCTCCTGACGGAGTCTCTGTCGCCCAGGCTGGAGTGCAGTGGCGCGATCTCGGCTCACTGCAACCTCCGCCTCCCAGGTTCAAGCTATTCTCCTGCCTCAGCCTCCCTAGCTGAGACCACAGGCATGTACCACCACTGTCGGCTAATTTTATGTGCGTGTGTTTTTAGTAGAGGTGGGAGTTTCGCCATATTGGCCAGACTAGTCTGGAACTCCTCGCCTCGAGTGATCCGCCCGCCTCGGCCTTCCAAAGTGCTGGGATTACAGGCATGAGCCACCGTGCCTGGCCTTTTGTGTTTAACTTTTTAAGTGTCTCTGGTCAGATGAATATTTTGCCGTTTGGGTATTTTTAAATGGAAAATTTCTGTAAATATTCAGTGTTTTAATTAGAATCACAATGCCAAATGATTGCCTCATTGGATAATTTTAAGTGTTATACTGCAGTTCAATATAGGTACTAAGTTCTTAACTAGACTTAAAAATATCTTGTATGTTTAACAGCTGTTTAGCTAGAACTAAAAAAGAGTGAGTCCTCTATGTGTATGCTTCTCCCCTTTTCTCCTGGGATGGGAGAAGGAAAAAGTTAATTGTTTTTCCCCCTAGACTGCTGTTGCTGTGCCTGCTTTAGAAGAATACAGAAGTAAAGATCAGGGAAGGCAGTTTTCTTTCCAAAGACACCTTATGTGCCTGAAACTTAGTAACATTTTCAGACACTTCTTAAAATAGCCTGAGTATGGCATAGCTGAAGGTCGGAGGCGGTGGTAGGTAACCTTCTGCCTGTGTTGTATTCCTGGCCGCCTCTGTGTGTTCTGACCCTGCTCCTCTAGAGAGGAAAGCAGCTAAGCAGGCACCTTTCAACTTTGGAATGGCTTCATAGTATTTCAGCATTTACATGTGTTGTACTGTTGCCCCTCTTTTTGTACTTAGGGGTTTCTTGGAAGACAGCTATAATATGCCTGTAGGCCCGCCAGACAAAGTTATGGTCAAGGGAGTGGTAGGGGAGGGCATCTTTGGGTAATTTACTGTGTGTGTGTGTGTGTGTGTGTGCGCACGCGCGCGTGCATATGTGTGCTTACATACACGTGTATTTTTAAAAATTTACATAACTAGTATTTCACTATCTTTTTGATTTTGAAAAAAATGAACTAAGTCGAACTCTAACCACCATTTATTGAAATAATTTCTTTGAATGTCTAAACAGAGGCTCCAGATCGTCTTGGAGGCACAGCAGTTTCCTGTCCTCTGGCAACTTTGTGTGTAATATTTCAAACCCAAGGCCTTGTACAAGGGAGAGGAGTACTTTGGGTTTACATGGTTGAGGGTGATGATGAATCCTCTCATTTCATGTATAAGAAGACCAGCTTATTTGTTGCAGTGCCCCACTGATGCTGGGGCCGAGGCAAGCAAAACGGGACGCTTAAGTCCTAGCCTAATGCTTGTCTTATGTAGAGCAAACTGAACTTTCAAAAGTATTTCTCTTTTTGCCTGTTTTGTAAATGAATATGCTAAATTTGCACGGTGCAGAGGAATGTGAGATATAGAGAGCAGGCTGAGGACCATCGGGCTTCATAAAGGGCATTTTGAGCAGCTGGAGACTTGTGGTTACCATGTCCAGGCTCTTCCCCTGCTGTCCTTAACTGTCCCACAGATGCCTCTGACCTGGGAGGAAGGGAGAAGATCTCATCTCCTCACTGAGAGTGGGAAGTAGCAGTCACTGAATGTGCTTGCCGTGTGACATTCCTGCCCGTCAGGCTGGCAGTTCACTGTTTTGTGTGTGGAGGACTGTTTCTTTTTTTTCTTTCTTTCTTTTTTCTTTTTAATTATTATTATACTTTAAGTTCTAGGGTACATGTGCATAACGTGCAGGTTTGTTACATATGTATACTTGTGCCATGTTGGTGTGCTGCACCCATCAACTCGTCATTTACATCAGGTATAACTCCCAATGCAATCCCTTCCCCCTCCCCGTGTTAGGCCTCGGTGTGTGATGTTCCCCTTCCCGAGTCCAAGTGATCTCATTGTTCAGTTCCCACCTATGTGTGAGAACATGCGGTGTTTGGTTTTCTGTTCTTGTGATAGTTTGCTGAGAATGATGGTTTCCAGCTGCATCCATGTCCCTACAAAGGACACAAACTCATCCTTTTTTATGGCTGCATAGTATTCCATGGTGTATGTGTGCCACATTTTCTTAATCCAGTCCGTCACTGATGGACATTTGGGTTGATTCCAAGTCTTGCTATTGTGAATAGTGCCGCAATAAACATTACGTGTGCATGTGTCTTTATAGCAGCATGATTTATGATCCTTTGGGTATATACCCAGTAATGGGATGGCTGGGTCATGTGGTACATCTAGCTCTAGATCCTTGAGGAATCGCCATACTGTTTTCCATAATGGTTGAACTAGTTTACAGTCCCACAAACAGTGTAAAAGTGTTCCTATTTCTCCACATCCTCTCCAGCACCTATTGTTTCCTGACTTTTTAATGATTGCCATTCTAACTGGTGTGAGATGGTATCTCATTGTGATTTTGATTTGCATTTCTCTGATGGCTAGTGATGATGAGCATTTTTTCATGTGTCTGTTGGCTGTATGAATGTCTTCTTTTGAGAAATGTCTGTTCATATCCTTTGCCCACTTTTGATGGGGTTGTTTGTTTTTTTCTTGTAAATTTGTTTGAGTTCTTTGTAGGTTCTGGATATTAGCCCTTTGTCAGATGAGTAGATTGCAAAAATTTTCTCCCATTCTGTAGGTTGCCTGTTCACTCTGATGGTAGTTTCTTTTGCTGTGCAGAAGCTCTTTAGTTTAATCAGATCCCATTTGTCAATTTTGGCTTTTGCTGCCGTTGCTTTTGGTGTTTTAGACATGAAGTCCTTGCCCATGCCTATGTCCTGAATGGTACTACCTAGGTTTCCTTCTAGGGTTTTTATGGTATTAGGTCTAACATTTAAGTCTCTAATCCATCTTGAATTAATTTTCGTATAAGGAGTAAGGAAAGGATCCAGTTTCAGCTTTCTACTTATGGCTAGCCAATGTTCCCAGCACCATTTATTAAATAGGGAATCCTTTCCCCATTTCTTGTTTCTCTCAGGTTTGTCAAAGATCAGATGGCTGTAGATGTGTGGTATTATTTCTGAGGACTCTGTTCTGTTCCATTGGTCTATATCTCTGTTTTGGTACCAGTACCATGCTGTTTTAGTTACTGTAGCCTTGTAGTATAGTTTGAAGTCAGGTAGCGTGACGCCTCCAGCTTTGTTCTTTTGACTTAGGATTGTCTTGGCAATGCGGGCTCTTTTTTGGTTCCATATGAACTTTAAAGCAGTTTTTTCCAATTCTATGAAGAAACTCATTGGTAGCTTGATGGGGATGGCATTGAATCTATAAATAACCTTGGGCAGTATGACCATTTTCACGATATTGATTCTTCCTATCCATGAGCATGGTATGTTCTTCCATTTGTTTGTGTCCGTGGAGGACTGTTTCTAATGCTTTCAGCTATTTGCTAAGCCATAAATAAGGATACACCGTCTGACAACTACTATAATAGTATGAAGGAGAGCTTTGAAATCAAGACCGTCTGATAGCCTTAAGCTGTGGTCACTGTCATTTTTCTCCTCTCAGGATCTGGCTTACTATCTTTGATGGACAATCATTTTATTAGCTTGCTTGAAAGAATTAGTTCCTCTGTTATAATCACTATAGTGTCATTTGGAACGACTTGAGCCATTTTTGTAAAACTTGTGAAATCTTTATGTATTTATGAAAGTTAACTGAAGGCTGATTGACTGCAGTGAAAGTATGAATCCTTTAATTAAATAAGTGGTTAGCATTTATATAAGCAGTCTAATCAGAACCCCAAATATTTGCTCATTTTCTTTAGGACTAACCTGGATGCCTGATGCAGTAATCATCACTGTCCTATGTAGATCTTGTAGAGTTTTGAAAGTACTTTCTAGCTCACAGTGGCGGTAGATTTTGTTTGTTTAATTATTTAGGGGGCATGTTCTCAGTTTAGCCTGATTAGTTACCTGCCGAATAAATAATGCTATTCTAATACCCTACTAGAAAGAAATTTGTGTAATGGAAATTCTGATTTCTATGTAACATTCTGTTTTTGTATTGAGACATGATACTGCCTGACAGGGCTGCTTCAGCAGCTGTCATCTGGTTTGTTGTTTCTTGTGTTGTTGTCTGGATTCTGCTGGCCTAAAAGGCATTCTTCTTGGTGCCTCTGCAGGGCTGTCCAGTGAGTCATCTGAAATTAAACTTCAATCAGAAATAAGTTTGCTTTTTGTTGCCGCAGAGGACTGGAGTGAGTGGGCTTGAGAATACCTGTGTGCAGATTGACACTGTATATATTCATAGATATTTGGGAGCATTAGGTCAAGTGCCAGTTAAATCAGGAAGGATCCTGCAGCCATAGTCATGAAGATAAACTTTTTAAACTGCATTTCCTCAAACTTAAAACACTTTCGTGAGTATTGTGTAAGCGACCATTATTTCAGTTGCTGTATTAGGTATGTTGCTTTCTTTAGCATGGATTTTTTTTTCAGTAAAGTGTTTTTAATGTTTCAAAAGATTTTTTTTGCAGTCATTTAAAATCAATTGTCAGTTAATCATACTTAAATTCGGCAGATTGCATGTTTTATTTATTGCAACATGTTAAGAATCTTTCGTTTCTTGTTGACATTTAAAAATCTCCTAATGGCAGATTGATTTGTCTGTGCTCTAAGTATCAGGAAGTAGATACTCAGAGAGCTTCTGCTGTTTTAAGCCATGGGGAGGCAGTAGTGAACAAAAGGGGTGGGGAAGTCTTGTGACCTTCACATCTCAGAAATGTTACTGTGCTAGGAGGGAGACTTTGGCTTCTAATCCATTGTCAGCCGTTAGCCTCCAGGCAAAGTTAGACAACCAGTGGTCTTCATTCTTTTCATTAAGTGGTTGAACTTGTCTAAAAAGGCTTAATTTCACCTCCAGACTTTGTCTTGAGATATTGTGTGTCTTTGTTTACCTGTCTTTTGTTTCCAAACTTCCCTACACCCATTCCTAGGTTTAATTAAGGGCTCAAAGACTTCTCAATACCTTGTTTTGTACTAAGTAGGGAAGAATTTTACTGATTATTAATTTAAAATTTATGGGGACTATAAGAAAAACTGTTTCTCTGGAATTTTCATGACTGCCAATAACTTAGTACTAGGTGGTATTATCTGCTTTATTTATTTTTGCTATTTAAAATATTTTATAACTTTAGGATATTAGGGAAAATATAAATTTACCCATATTATGTGTTATCCTGTGTACAATATGATAATTCATGGAATCCAGCAGCTATATGTTGGATTACTATTTTAATCTTTTCTGTCTTCCAGATGGTATTACCAAAAATAAATCCTTGGCTTCCTATTTCAGCTGTAAGAATTAGGCTTACCGTTTGAGGTGGAGAGGGTTAAGGGGCCTTTTGCTGTAGGGTTAGGTAAGATTTTCTGTGATCTGGTTGTTGAGGGTAGTACAGTTCCTAAAAAATGATATGTGCTTGTTAAATACAGAATGAATGAAAAGCACACATCTGCATATTAGTCTCAAAGTTTCAAGGTGATTATTTTTGATTTTCAAATATAGTTAGTATTTCATTTTATTTGAGTTATACATTTATTTAAGTTATTTAAGTTATAATAAAACGGCAAAACCACAACTACTTTTACACCAACCGAATACTTACTTTTATTTCTCCTGTCCTTTGTGCTGTGATTATTTTATTTATATGTAATAAACTCCACAATGTTATTTTTGCTTTGAACAGTCAGTTGGCTTTCAAAAATATTAAGAAAAAATGTTTTTTATATTTATCTACATACATATTTACATTTCTGGTGCTCTTTATTCCTTTGTGTGAATCTCAGTTTCTGTCTGGAATCATTTTCCTTCTGTGAACTTGTGTGAACATTTTTTGAGGGTGGATCTACTCTTGAGAAATTCTTTCACTTTCATTGGTCTGAAAAAGTATTTTGCCTTCAGTTTTGAAGGATGTTCTCACCGGATATAGATTTGTGGGTTAAAGGTCTTTTTTTTTTTTTTTTTTCCATCATTTAAAGATGTTTTATTTTCTTCTGGCAGTGCACGTGGTTTCTGGTGAGAAAACGGTGGCTCCCCTGTATGGAAACAGGTGTTTTTATCTCTGGCTGCTTTTACAATTTTTTTCTTCATCGTTGTTTTCAGCAGTTTGGTTGAGTTGCCCCAGTGTGATTTTTGTGTGGCTTTTTCCAATTTTTTTTTTTAACTTGTTTTCAGTTTGGTTAATTTATATTGCTTTGTTTTGCCATTCACTTACCTTCTGCAGTGGATGAACTGCTATTAGGTCCATTCAGTGAATTTTTCATTTCAGTTATTTTGTTTCTCATTTTTAGAATTTCCTTTTAGTTCCTTTTTATAGATTCTATTTCTCTATTAAGATTCACTATTCCCTTATTTTGTCCATGTTTTCCTTTATATTTTAAAACATTCATAATAGTGGTTTTGGTCTGCTAACTTCACTCTTTCTGTCGTTTCTGAGTCTTAAATGGATTTTTCCTCCTGAATACAGACCACATTTTCTTGCTTCTTACTGTGCTAGTGAATTGGACTGGCTATGGGCATGAGGAATGCTGGTCTGTGAATGTTTGGGTTTTGTTCTCTTTAAAGAGCATTGAATGTCATCCTGGCAGGCTGTTAATTCACCTGCAGACCCTCTTGATCCTTTGAGGTTTGTTTCAGTCTCTGTTAGAACAGGGGCCAGCCCTTACTCTAAGCCCTGATTAGCCCTAGCCCTAACTGGATTTTCTGGGGTCTCTGTTGAACGTCTGTGGTGTGTATTGGGGTTTCTCCACTGTAATTGGTTTGAACACTCAATGTCTTACAGTCTTGTGTGAATGCTAGAAGTTATTCAGTTCACAGTTCCCTGGTGGTAGTTCTGTGCCTGGCTTGATGGTCCTCCTCCCAGTGCTTGTGCAGCTTAGCATTTGGCCAAAGAGTCAAGGAGAACCCTATGTATAGATTGATGGAGCGCCTTCTTTTTTGTTACCTGCTGCACAAATTCCAGCCAATTCAGTGGCCTTGAACTCTTCCTTCTGTCTCTGCAGCACAGCGAGATTGCTGTGTTCTGTTTGGGCTCCCCCTTCCTATACTGTACCCTGAAAAGTGCCCCTAGATAGGAAACCAAGGTAATTGTAGGGCTCACCAAGATTGATTTCTTTTTTCAGTCGTGACAGTTCTGCACTGCCTGTAGTCCAATGTTTGAAAACAGTTATTTCATATGTTTTGACTAGTTCTTTAGTTGTTTATGATGAGCAAGGGAGTCTGGTACCAGGTACTCTACAAGGGTCAGAAGTGGAGATCTGATAATACAAATTTCTAAAGGTAACATGTTTTTATCCATAACCCATTGTTATTAACAATTTTAATATATAGATTCAGTTCATCTTCCATGCTGAAAAACCTGAGCTTTTATTTATGTCTTATATGAGCAGTTTCATTGCATTTCTAGACAATTGAGTATGCTGTTTTGGCTAGTAAGTTGAAAAGCTTGTGTGCGTGTGTGTATGTTTATGCATCCTGTAGTAACATTGGCGTGTGTCTGTGTGTTTATGCATCCTGTAGTAACATTGGCGTGTGTCTGTGTGTTTATGCATCCTGTAGTAACATTGGTGTCTGTTTATGCATCCTGTAGTAACATATATTGGCCACTAGAGGGTAATAAGAAATCAGTTCATTTGTTCTTATTGGATCACTGTTACTAAATAGTCCTTATCATTAGACTTTTTGCATAGTTACAGTCATGCTTACTTTCACTTTAATATGTATTTATTACTATTTAACACCTTCTGTGGAGCCAGGCACTGCACTGTGTACTTAGGTTATAAAAATGAGTAAGAGCAATTGACTGAGCAGTAGCTCTAGCCTGTGCTATAAGACTCTACTCCGCTTTTGATTCAGGAACCCCTCATTTAAAAAATACCACCTTCATCCTTCCTCCTGTGCAGCCCCCTCTCTGCCTCTCTCAATGATTTCTTCACAGTCTAAATATTCCTGATGGATTCAGTCCATTCCTTTATTGCACAAATATTTATTGAATGCAGGCCATGTGCCGGGCACTGTTCTTGGTGCTGATGATAAAATGGTGAACAAAACTTACTCATGGACTTTCATTCACTTACTCTCTTAATGTGCCTTTATTTCCGGCCGTCATTAGAGGTGCAATTCCTTTAACATTTTGTCTTCATTTTGCGTGTGTCTTGTTGCTGGGGACCTCGTGGGTTTTTGCCCACATAAGCTTGGTTGCCCTCCTGATTTCTTAGTGGATTCTGTCTCAGAACCTCAGCCTCATAAGTTTCCACATTTAGATGCTATAGTTTTAATTAAATTATTTTCATTTACTTTTTGTTCTTTAATACTGTTCTTTGCTTTAACTATTTCTCTTTAAAATATACTATCAATTAATACTGTCACAGGAATGGTCCCCTGTTAACACATTACTAACAAAGAAATTCAGGTTAGGTAAGAATAACATTCAGACCTACAAGTAGGGCTGTGTGTGGGTCATATATCAGAGATAATGGCTTTTGATACTTGTTACTTTTACTTTTTTTTTTTTAAACTTAGGATCTTTTCTCATGCTTTTTGTATTTGCTGTTTCCTCTTTGTTTACCACTATCTTTTTGAATCTTGTGTCCCTGTCTTTGAGATGTGTTGTTTATGAAATATTTCTCCGTAGAAACAATGCCAATCCATACTGGTAATATGGTCTCTAGTTATTATAGATCCTTGCCAGAACATAGTAACTTGACTGAAGTAAGAAAGCTGCTTCGTTTTTCTTTTAGTAAAATACTGAATTTTTACCAAGTTTAGCAAAGTTACAGAAACATGCTTATGGTTAAAATGATCCATACAGTTCAGAAGCACGTAAAGACAGAACTCCACATGCATAATTTTCTCCAACATGCTTTTCATACCATTTGACAGCAGTTGAAAATATTTTGGAGTTGCACTCCAAATGATTATTTTAAAGATAGCTTGGAATTATTTGTTAAGTTCATCATTAAATTATAACTATCTGATGTTAAAACATGTATTGTGATACATTCTTAAGCTATTATTATACTGAGTTGAATAAAGATTATATAATATGGTAGGTAGTAGGTTGAACCATATGAAATTGCTGTTTTGTAAGCCAAAGGTGGTCAAAAATCTGTCAGCAGTTTCATATGGTTCCGCATAATACTTCATGTGATCATCCCTGTTACAGGATGAACTGAGTCATTTTTTTCATTAACATTTGCATTAAAATGGAAGATAGAAACTTTAGAGTAAAAACATGGTAATTTGCTTAATTATAAAATCAGGTTAACTAGAAATACCCATATTATTTTGTCGCCTTGGAATCTTATCATAAGAAAGGAATGAATGAATGGATAACTTAAATACTTTTTGGTGTTGCAGGAGGAAATTAAACTTAGGTTTATTCTGAATTTCATACACAGCAATCGAGTTAAGAAAGGAGACAGTGAGCATGTGGCAAGCACACCTCATTTATATGCCATGTTTACCAGCAGTCCCCTGGTACTGGTGGCTTAATCTTTCTTTGCTTTCACTAAATAACTGATAATGTCACTAACTAGTTATGTTAGGTGTTACAATACATAGCTCAAAGATACCAGAAGTGGAAAACAAAGTTTTTTCTTGCTAATTCACATTCAGATCACCCACAGCAAATTGCAAAAAGAACATCAGATTCTTTGTCACCTAGCATATCACCCTTGTGCATGGAAATGTGTATTATTCTCTCTAAAAAAAGTTTCAACTCTATAACTAGAAAAGTAAATCTGTTGGGGAAAAAAAGCCCTCTAGTGTATTGTTTAGGTAGACTATAACTTATTTTTGCATTATCCACTACTTGAATTAGTTGGAGAACAGCTTTCTTTTGTTAAGGTGACCAGTGCTTTTCAAAATAGTATTGACATCATCTGATGACTTGTTAGAAATGTTGACACTTGGCTGGGTGTGATGGCTCATGCCTGTAATCCTGGCACTTTGGGAGGCCAAGGTGAGTGGATCACCTGAGGTCAGGAGTTCAAGACCAGCCTGGCCAGCATGGTGAAACTCCGTCTCTACTAAAAATACAAAAATTAGCCAGGGGTGGTAGCGGGTGCCTGTAATCCCAGCTACTTGAGAGGCTGAGGCAGGAGAATTGCTTGACCCCGGGAAGCAAAGGTTGCAGTGAGCCAAGATTGCGCCACTGCACTCCAGCCTGGGTAACAGAGCGCAACTCTGTCTCAGAAAAAAAAAAGAAATGACTCTCAAGGTCTGCTGAATCAGAACTCTCATTTTTAACAAGATTCAAAAACAATTTGCAAGCATATTAAAGTCTGAAAAGTGCTGTTACAGATTATGAATGGCATTGTCACCTGCACAAGACAGTGCTGATGTAGCCCCCTCAGTAAGTGCTTGTTGAATTTACTCAATCTAGATTCAAACAATGAAAAGTTTTTCAGGAGGGTAGTGATAACAGTAATAATCAAGGAACTACCTGTTCCTTTGTAATTCTTTCATAGCTATCTGGATGTCACAGAATTACCCATCTTTCCTTCCAGAGGCATCTTGCAGTCTGATTCTGTCCATACTGGGTGGTCATTTGGATTTCTTGTGAATACAGTAGATATACACACAAATATGTGTATGGATGAGAGAGCAACAGAATTAAAATACAAATCAACATACTATATGAGTTTAGGGAGTTATTAGATTTTGATTAGTCAAGGATGCGTAATCTTTTGTAATATTGCAATATATAAGGTAACTAACAAATAAAAATACGGGGAGATGACATAAAAAATTCCAGCAAAAGGTAAGAAAGGAAGAGGAACATTAAACAGTTGAAACAACAGTGTTCATTTATAAATACAGCTCAACCACATACTCTTTACAAGAGATAAACCTAAAATATAAGGAAACAGAAGAAGATAATGGTAAAAAGATGGACAAAAGACATACCATACAAAAATTGATGCAGAGAAGGCTTGGTGTAGTCAGACTGGTAAGAGGTAAGCAAAAAGCTTTACTGGAAATAAAGAGGGAGTTTATGATGATAAAAGGTATTATTCATCAGGAAGGCATAACAACTCTGAATTTGTATTGTCCAATATAACACTTTAAGTAGGAGATTTTTAATACATTGTTGTTGGTAACTGATAGAACAAGATGAGACCAAAATTTTTTTTAAATACTTATATAAGACAGCATACTTAATGCAATTAAACCTTTAATGAGGCTGACCACGAAGAAAAAGAAGACCTCATTAACCAATGTTGAGGTGAAGAGGATATCACAAAAGCTTATGAGAAGATATTATAAAAACTTGATGTCAGTGCATTTGAAATTTAGATGAAGTTAGACATACTATTAGAAATCTACAACTTACCAGAACAGACACAGCAGGAAATAGAAAATCTGAATAGTCCTATTAAACATGATCCTTAATGGGAAGAGCCACCCACTAGTTTTGAAGTCTTTGGAATTTACAAAAGAAAAAAAAACAAAACAAAACAGAAACTACCCACAAGCAAAACTCTTGGTCCAGAAGGTTTTACCAGTGAATCTACCACACACGCACATAAAATTGTGACCAAATTGCACTCCAGAAATGGAAAAGTTTTTTTGTTTGTTTTCACAGGGTCTTGCCCTGGGCTGGAGTGCAAGTGGTACCATCATGGCTCACCGCACCCTCCTCCTCCTAGGCCCAAGTGATGCTCCCACCTCAGCCACCTGAGTGACTGGGACCATAAGCATGTGCCACCACACCCTACCAATGTGTTAATTTTTTTGTAGAGATGGGGTCTCACTATGTTGTCTAGGCTGATCTCGAACTCCTGGGCTCAGGTGATTTTCCCATCTTGGCCTCCCAGAGTGCTGGGATTACTGGTGGGAACCACCATGCTTGGCCCGAGGAAAGTCGTTTAGCATTTCAAAAATCATACCAGTGTCATTCACCACATTAACAGAGTAAATCAGAAAAATCATCTCATTTCAATAGATACAGAAAAAGCATTTAATAAAAGTCAGCATCCATTCATGAGGAGAAAAGGTCTTAGAAAACTAGCAATAGAAGGAAACTTTGTTAATCTGGGAATAGTATTTGTTAAAAACCTGCAGCAACCATAATACTGGAGAAATGTTGAAAGCTTTCTTTCCAAGGAAGCTGAATTTCCAAGATTGAGAATATATGAGAGTAGTGTCTGTTACCTCCTTTCTAAATCATCACTGTACGAAAGATCCCAGCAAGTAGTATAAGGCAAGGGAAAGAATAAGGATTGGAAAGGAAAAATAAAATTGTTCAGATGCACAGTACCCACATGTGGCTGTTTGCTACATTACTGATGCAAGTAAATCCATCGTTGCATAAAATTCTGTTGGGCACCACCATTCTGTAGAGATCAGTGCAGTTTCAACATCCCAACATGGGTTTGTTTTGGTGGATTTGATGGGCCTGAATCAGAAACTTACATGGAATAGCAAAACTAACTTACTTTTCTTTTCTTTTCTTTCTTTCTTTTTTTTTTTTTTTTAAAGAGGTGAGGTCTCTGTCACCCAGGCTGGAGCACATAGAGTGGCACAATCATAGCCCACTGCAGCCGTGAAATGTTGAGCTCAGGTGATCCTCCCACCCCAGCTTCCTGAGTAACTGGAACTACAGGTGTGCGTCGCAATGCCTGGCCTTTTTTTTTTTTCTTGTAGAGATGGGGTGGTGTTGTGTTGCCCAGGCTGGTCTCAGACTCCTGGGCTCAAGTGATTTCCCACCTCAGCCTCCCCTGTGCCTGGCCTGCCAAAACGTTCTTGAAGAAGAACAATTTCCTGTTGGATGTTTAAATTTTTAAAGCTATTGTAATTTAGTTAGTGTCCAGTTCTTGGACATAGATCTAAGTAGGTAAGTCTGTATCCAGTAGAACAGAACAGGGAGTCCAAAACTAGATCCACGCATAAAGGGGAATGTGATTTATGGTAAAGATGGGGTTACAGAGCAGTGGAGAATGTTTGTCTTTTAAATAATTGGTTAAGGATCAACTGGATGTTAATTTGGGGGGGGAATAAAACTAGATTCCTATTTTACACAGAAGTCAAATGCAAATGGATTGTGCATTTAGATGTGAGAGAGAACCTAGTGTTTCAAAGGTAGTAGATTTTTTTCATGACTTTGATATAAGGAAAAATTTCTTAGACTCCAAAAGTACAGTACTAATTGTAAAGCAAAAGTTGATAAAATTAAGAACTTTTATTCATCAAAGTATACCATTAAGAGAGTAACAAGGCAAGCTGCCTGTAACAAGTAGGGGCCCACTCATATTCAGAATATGTATTTTTTTAAATCCTAGAAATTTGTAAGAAATGGGCTTACAATTCAGTAGAAAAAAAAGCAACCTGAATGTACATTTCACGAAGTGATGTATAAGTGGCCAATATACATCAAAAAATGCTCATAGTCACTAATTTTGCATAGGAAAATGCAAATTAAAACCACACTGTAGTACCACAGCACAAATACACTTAGCATAATGGCTGAAATTAGACTGATGATTGCATGCTGTAGTGAAGGAGTGGAGCAGGGGAATTTTTCATAAACTGCTAGTGGAAAAATTGATTGGAACAAAAAAAGACTGGAAAAACAACAGGACAGCATCTCTGTGTATACCAAACGATGCATAACAAGAATCTTACAAGTGGCAGTGTTCATAGTAGCCCCAAACTGGAAATAATCCAGGTGTCAGTCAGTAGTGGAATGGATAAATTATCATTTGTTCATATATTGGGGTATTGTAAAGCAATGGTAATGGACAAACTACGGTTTATGGGATAAGATGAAGTAAACAGTTCTACTGTATTACATTAGTCTCTACTTGCCCTGCTATAAATAAATACCCAAGACTGGGTAATTTATAAAGAAAAGAGATTTAGTTGGCTCATGGTTCTTTCTTCGGGCTGTACGGGAAACATGAAAGCCTCTGGGGAGGCCTCAGGAAAACGTATGATCATGGCAGAAGGTGTTGGAGAAGCAGGCATGTCTTACATGGCCTGCAAAGTCAGGCAAAAGGGGGAGGTGCCTCACAGTTTTAAACAGCCATTTTTTGTGAGAACTCTATCACGAGAATAGCACTAAGAGAGACGGTGCTAAACCATTAGAAACCACCCTCACAATCCAATAACCTCCTACCAGGGCCCTCTTCCAATATTGGGGATTACAATTCGACATGAGATTGAGGCAGGGACACAGATCCAAACGGTATCACCTGCTCGTATGAAAACATCACACCTGTAATCCCGGCACTTTGGGAGGCCGAGGCGGGTGGATCACGAGGTCAGGAGACTGAGACCATCCTGGCTAACATGGTAAAACCCCATCTCTACTAAAAATACAAAAAGTCAGCCCAGCGTGGTGGCTGGTGCCTGTAGTCCCAGCTACTCGGGAGGCTGAGGCAGGAGAATGGCGTGAACCCGGGAGGCGGAGCTTGCAGTGAGCCGAGATTGCGCCACTGCACTCCAGCCTGGGCGACAGAGACTCTGTCTCAAAAATAAACAAATAAATAAAACCAAATCTGGTTTTGGAGGTCAGGATAGTAGTAACTTTCAAGGAAGAGGAAGGAGGTGTTGGTTAGAAAGGGTCATAGAGTGGTATGGTGGGTTTCTCGGATGCTGGCCATTTTTCCCCCATTTTGTGACTCAGATTGATTTTCTGATAGTAATTTAAGCTTTGTGCTAATGATTTTTATGCTTTCTACAGTATTGCACTAAATAAGTTTAAACATAGTATATAACAGTGACATGGATAATAAAAACAGAAGTTAACATTTTTATAAAAAGTGTTTGCTGTGTGTTACAGGTTTCATTCTGTGTGCCTGTTGGTGGTACCTCATTTAAACTTTGTAACAAGGAATAGGGTCAGTATAATAATACCTCTGCTTCATAGATAGGGAAACGAAGACTTTGAATAGTTAAGAAATTTCCCAGTCACAGCCTTAGTCTTTTACTGTTTATAAGAACTTCTTATATATTAAGGACCTCAATTCTTTTTATTTATATTCCTTCCCACCTTTTTCTTTTTAATGTTCAGATTTAAAAGCCCTCATTCCCCCCATTACTTGAATTTAGATTTTCAATTTTTTGCTTTTACAAATACCAGGATAAACATGGTTGACATCTTTGTGCACATCATTGATTATTGCCTTAGTATAAGTTTCTAGAAGTTCTTTTTAAAAGCGAACAAGGTTTTTCTACAGAATTGAATTGAATGAATGTTTTTGACTATGAATGATAAAATGTTTAGAAAAGTTATCCATCTTTCACCAGTTATACTATCCTTTTACTTATTTAAGAAATATTATTAATCATATAGATTGGGAAAGTTAAGGACCTCACTGTAATGGAGAGAGAAGAGAATCTAAAGTCTGAAAGCAATGCTAGGGGCAGTAGACATTCCAGCTTCAGCAGGGGTGGAGGACTTGAAATTTGTATTTTGGAAAGGTCACTTTAGCCATGTTATTGAGGAGATCTAGAATTGCAAATAGAATAAAGACAGAGCTATTAGGAATCTTTTTGATAATCTTAAGTGAGATATGTTGTGTGCAGATGAAAAGGTTGTGTTTGAGTGTTCTGTTAGGAGAGGGAATGAGCAAGATTGGGCAGCTGTTGGGGAAGAACTCTTAACATGACTCCCGAAGTGTTGATTCTGGTTGACTGGGTAGGAAATGGTGTCGTTCCCTGTGGTGGAAAGTAGAGGTGGAACTTAACGTTTGGGGAGCTTTGTTCTCTTCATTTTGCAGAGTCTGTGCCACATTCAGTTAGAGATGGTATTCTCCACAAGATGGGCACTGGCCCCATGAGCCTTTACTGCACATTGACTGTGCATTACTCTACAGTACTTGCAGATAACATTGAGCCATTTATTAATTGGCAGAGCTGTTCTGAGTACGTCGTATGTATTAAAGCACTAAACCTTCATAACAACCTTTTCAGGTAGGTATTATCATTATAAGATATTAGGTATGCACGGTCACCGGTAGCACTGGGATCTCCAACCCCAGCAGCCTGGCTGAGAGTCTGTGTCCTTCACTGTTGGACCACCATTATTGTGTGTCTTGAAAATGGTGGAAGTCCAAGGTATTTTGCTACTAAACTACATGGTCGGTTGTGTTGTGGCTGTTAACTGGTTCATTCAGGAGGACAGGCACAAGTATTTTGAATCTAGTCATTCTTGTTGACCAAGGTTTTAGGCTTTAGTCTGTGATTACAAATAGGTTGAATTTAAGAAAAATCTTTTTTTAAAATCATTTTCTTAAAAATTACCTTTTATTAGATACCAGTACTTTTATGGACCAAAGTGTTAATTTTTCATTTCTGCCACGGATATCATGATCATGGTTCATCCTACCCGTGGGACAATTATTGGCTCTTCTTTCTTTATGGTGAGAGCTTACCAGGTCTAGATTCTCTTAAGACTGTGTGAAAGGTGCAGAGGAATCCAACAACCTTGGGTTGAGAAGTTTAGTTCTGTGTTTTATGTTTGTTTTCCTGTTTCTATACCCAACCTTTGATTACCTGTGTCAGTGGAGAGCACCATAAGGTTTCACCCGGTTTGGGGATGCTGGCGATGTTTTCCGTAAACCTGGCAGCAGGTGCAAAATAGCATCTCAGAAATGTTCCTTTGAGTTGGTTTGTGAGGAGCTGGTTCATTGGAGAAGTCCCTCTGTAATTAAAAGATTACTTATTTAACTTGTATTATGGTTCTTAATTGATGAAAATCTCATAGGTGAAAATGAGTCTTAAAGGTTGTTGCTGTTGCTTTACAAAAAGATTTTCTGAAGATTTTCTCAATACAGGTTTATATTCATTTTAATCACTATGGATCTTTTATACCATTTACTACATAACTGTTGTGAGTGACATATACCTGTTTATAGTGAGAAAAGTTTTTTAATATTGAATATCCTAAAGTTCTTATTTAAAGAGCTATTAGATGTGTCAAATGATACAAACATTAGGATATGAATATTTCCTTTAAACCTCACTTATCTTCTTGTAGGAGGAGAGACTTCAGCATGCAAACCTTCATCTGTTCGGCTTGCACCGTCATTTTCATTCCATGCTGCTGGCCTTCAGATGGCTGGACAGATGCCCCATTCACACCCGTACAGTGACCGTCGCCAGCCAAGCATAAGTGACCAGCAGGTTTCTGCCTTAGCGTATTCTGACCAGATTCAGCAACCTCTAACCAACCAGGTAAGTTCATGGAGTATCAGAAAATGACGGTTGGAATGGCAGTTTATTCCTTCAAAATGTTGGAATACTAAATAGGCAAAATGCTTTAATGGTTTTCAGTTTTACAAGTTTTACATGCAACATGGGATTATGGATTGAGAAAACATGATATTAAGAAGTTTGCATTAAAATGTTTTGTTTTGTTTTGTTTTTTTTCATTTTTACTTGTATTTCACTTAAACAGTCATAAACATGCCCGCAGTCTCTCATTCTGTAATGGAGAGGGGAAAAGTTATTTCTGAAGAATATTAGAGGAACTTAAAGAAAAGGCTTATTTTTATGGAAAGGTGGCTAAGTTAAAGACGTTACAGGAAAGCAAGTCGGATTCCATTACAGCAAACTTACAGAACCAAATTTGTGTTATTTTAAACTACCTTTCTACACATTTATGAAAATAAATACAAAACTCCTTAAAATTCAGAAGAGATGTATGCAAATTAGCCGTGCTATTTATTCAATATTCAGACAGGCTATTCACCATTTTTCTATGAAGTGAATGGTGTAAATAGAATAAATGCTGAACTCTTTTGGTACACACACACACACACATATACACATGCATATATATGTATGTGTATGTATTTTTAATATCTTTCTAAATTAACTGCACTGTCTACATTGATTTTTGTTTGGGGAGTCTTATTAGCTATAGTTGTGAGATAAAGTTTCTTGCCCCGCTGATATTTGATGTGTGACGAGCACTGAAAATGGCTGCTTTTCCACGGACTTAGAAATTTGGTTTGCCATTCTTTTGTTTAGTTCTTTTAATATATCGTGTGAGGATAAAAGAGTTGGCAGATTTAAAAGTATTTCTTTTCCTGGATTATTTGAAGGAATTGTGTTTTCTCTAATTCAGTTATATATATGGTTTTAATGAACAATTGGTTACACCGATGCATCATCTTTATTAAGGGGTGTCTTGTTTGTATTAAAATGTGTTTGTAATAAAATTTTGCTAGTAGTTAGGCTGGCATAGTGGTTATACGATATATAACATGTTAATAACATTCACAGTTAAATAGTTATAATAAGATGAATTTTGGCAGGACTTAAGATTTTCTTTTATACAGTGAATTGATTGAGTTTAGTTGTGTGTTTGAGAATTGGGACAGTTGTTCAGAATGTCCAAGTTTAGAAAGTGTTTAATTGTGTGCCAGAAGAAAACTCCCTGGAAATCTAATAATAATAACACGATGATCCATCTGCACTTTGAGGAAACCAAGTTGATTCAGGTTAATTTTCCTGCTGGTTCAAAAGCAGCCTGTCAGGCAGAGTGCTGTTTCTAATGTGTTTCACAGTGAAAGGACTGCGCTGCTAGTTGTGACTTTTCCTTGTGTGTGAGCAGGCTTCCTTCTTCTTAGATACAGCGCTATTTCAGGGCTAACCTCTGGTGTCTGCAGAGGGCTAGGAAAACTTCGAGTCCTTTAAAGTCATTTTTATCATTATATTATTTTAGTAAATAATTTAATTAGCAAAGCACCTATTTTTATATCCAACTAACATGTGTATTTGGATCATATAAAATAAGAGAGATTTTACTTACTATTTCTGTTTTAAGCTGTGAAATACTTTTAAAGATTTATGTGAAAAGACTATCTTTAAAGTAATAATACTCAGCCAACTATTTCTACCAAAATCCAAAATCCAAAAATTTCTGGGCCTCATAAGGGAGTCATAGTAGAGGATGCCTTTCCTGTAACTAAAGTGTAGGCTGTGTATTGAGCCTATTCATGGGACCTGACTTCAAGGTCTTGGTTGGCTCGTGGTTGACTTGGTCGGTTGTAGGATTTGAGTCAGGTCATTTGTACCCTTCATATCTGTTCCTGGGCTGTAAAATTGGCACCTCCGACTAGAACCCTTCCACACATACAAAGTACCTTTTAGCTATAAACTTACTGTAATTTCATTATGTAATTTCCATTGTTTCTTGTTAATCATCCTACCAGGTGTCTTTTAAAAGAGAAATAGAGCAAAAGTAGGTGTAGAAGAGGATGACTGATGTTTGGAACGCTGAGTTTCTGGGCTATTCTAGTTTTCACAATACTTTTCATAGTCCCTAATTTCTCCTAGTACCCTGGATATGTGTTATGGATGCTACTCAGCTTTATTAATGCTCTCAAAATAATAAGAAAGGCAGAATACAGTGTTTCTGATTCTTCATTATATATGAAAACAGGAGGTAAATATAAATAAAATGAAATAAGTATTATAATGGAAAACAGTTTTTGAAAGGAGTCCTAGAGCTTATACTAAAGAATCTTTTCAGGAAAAAAGTTAATTATTGTTTTAGCTCTTATAACTGATCTAAGCAGGAGTTTTGTAATCTGGGTGAAGTAAAAGGAGCCAGAGATGTCAGCGTTGAGGGCACGGTGTTTCTAGCTTCCAGAGCCAGATAGCTGAGGCAGCAGGAGGAGGTCACATCAACTTCCCTTTTATTAGGTTACTCCCCTTGCTAAAGGGGTCATTCCTGCAGCTTGGTGAGTTCCTGGGTCCTCTGAACACCATGGGCTTACTTTTTGGTTTAGAAGGTAGAAGGGAGCTTGCTCTATTACTGTACATTGTCTTGACTTTGACTAGCCAAAGCAGGAAGTAGAGAAAGTGTCAGATGCTTAGTTCTGGCCTTGAGTCTTAGTATAGATGTATAAGTAGGTATTTGGAAAAGCTACTTTCTAGTTCTGGGTATGTACTGATGGCATCACAATGTTCCAAAACAAAAATTTGGTTAACATGAAATCACAATTAAAGCATAGGAGTATTAACTTGCTTTGTAGACATTTATTTGTTCTTTCCATGTGTTTTGAGCATCTCAATACAAGGTGTTGTTTGAAGCATGACATACAAACAACTTGGCCTTGTAGGCAGAGTTTGAGCAGTTGTAGAAAAGGTTACCAATATTTTGTGAAATGCTAAGCACACAGCACACACTCATACGGAGTGCAGAAATTTGATCATGTAACTCATGTTTATATCCTGTTTTGTATATGTACTATATGTTTAAAATTGTTTTTTTAATTGTGTGTGATTTTGATGTTTTTAAGTGAGCATCATTACTTCTGGATGTAGTCACTGATTCTTTTTTCAGATGTTTGAAATACCAGTGGAATTGTAAATTGGCAAGTTAAAAACTTAAAGACATTCACAGTTTTTTTATGTAACTAATTTTAATAAATGTATGTGTTTATTTTAGGCATATCTCAATTACTTTGCCCAACAGATAGCCTAAAAATGATTGCTAAGAGGGTAGACTAGAGCCGTAACATTGATAGGGAGCTCCTGGCAAGAGTGTCCTTGTTAAGAACCTGGAGTTAGGCCTGGATATCTTCAGCTATGATATTACAGGAACTGCACTATGATAATATTTCAGACCGCACGGATGGTGATTTTCCTGCTCTTTAACTGGCTCTGGGACCTTGGTCAAGTTCTTTAACATTGGAGACTCTGGTTTCTCTTGTGTAAAATGGTCACAGGAATGGTATTTAACTCCCTTGAGATTGTTGAGGGGATTACATGGGAGACTTGTAAAAATATGCATGCTAAAAACATGTCGTTCAGGAAACACCTGCTACTGTTACTGTTACTTTATTGTTAAGTTATTCAGTTGACTCTACCAATGGCTTATACTTCCTGTTAAGTTTTATTATAGCGGTAATGAAGCATTGCACTGATTCAGATTTTGTGAAACCTCACATTTAGGCTGTACTCCACCAGCCCAAGAAAGGGGATTACTGAATAAACTACCTGCATGAAAACAATGCTGGGAACTTAAAAAAGGAAACACATTTAAGGGAAACCTTTCATCACCCTAAATGCTTGCAGCATTTATTCACAAAAAAGCTAACATGTTTCTTACCCATATTAATTTATGCATTAAGTCCTTAAGGAATAGTATAAAAATATTCTGTGAACTTAGCATTACCTACTGTTTAGAAAAGTAAGACTATATATTTGAAAAATTAAATAAGTTACATCATCTTAATTCTGATGATTTTTGTCAGACAAATAGTTATAATCGCCAAGGGTTTTTCCCCCCCTTCAGCCTTATTTGGAATTTTAAGAAGCAGAGGTCCTTGAGAAGAGGGTTCTGTTATTTCAGTAAATGGGTGAATCTGCCCTCTGGGTAACAACTGTCTAGAGTTTGAGTATACATGCAGAAGAAACCAGTGTTAATGTTGGTTCATGATAAAATGCACGTAGGTAAATGCCATAACAGTTTTATCTTTTCAGACCACATGGATGGTGATGCTTCCTGTTCTGCCCACTGGTACAACCCTCCCCTCTTCTCTTTTTCGGTGTGGGTTAGGTTAACACTTATACCATGACTCCACACATTTTTGTGAGGTCTTAGTATGATGTGTTTACTGTCACTCAGCCCCTCAGATTGACCCGAGTGTCCTTGGAGAGATGTTGTGTCAGGGTCTTCTGGCTCATTTCCCAGCACAAATGTCCAGAAGAGTTGGGCAGGAACACAAGGATGGGCCAGGGGGAATGGCTATGACCACCTTGATAGAAATAATTGGTTTTGAGGATCTGTTGATTTCAAGAACCCCCATTGGGAACCCTTTGACTGAGGCATGACACTTGCTGGAGCAGTGGCACTCGGACAGTAATCCAGGATCATTGATGCTAGCCGCAGCACTCCTGGTGTGTGTGTAGAGGGGTGCATGCCCCCGCTCTGTCCTAGCAGGATGCTCATGGTGCAACCCCTCATTGCCTGTCGGAAGTGTTGAGAGCCATGAGTTGGGATCAGGGAACGGGGGGACTATGAGGGCAAGCCTTGGTTAGGGGCAGATGTTTGTCAGAGGGCAGCTGGGTCTGGTGGCATTAGGAGCTGAATTTCTTCTTGTTAGGAGCAATTGGAGGGAATGGGGCTCTGCTGCCAGCCTCCTTTTTTGGTGCCAGCTGGGTCCTGAAATCCTATATTAAGGAAGCTGAAAGTTGCCTCTGAGGGCTGGGTTTATCTTTGTCAGCTTATTGGGAACCTGGTCAGGTTTTAGGAATAATTCAGAAAAAAATTTTCTTTGGGCTAATTGTGTGGTAGAGAAGCCCTCATGGGCAGCATCCTGTGTGTCTCCTAGATTGGGGTATGTCTGCAATACCACCACTTTAAATTTGGCGGAATAGGATCAAAGCTTCAGGCAGCTGGGCATATTATCTTCTAATTTCATTTATTTGTTCTAGTGGTTGTCTTTATTGGAATCCACATAAAAGGGAACTTTGAGAGAGAATGTATAATCATCTAATGTAGATGTCTTTTAAAAAGTAGATACATGCAGGTTACAGAAGAGGGAATTTATATCAGTGCAGTATAGTTAAAGTGCTAGTCTTTTCTGTCTATTTAAGGTGATGCCTGATATTGTCATGTTACAGAGGCGGATGCCCCAAACCTTCCGTGACCCAGCAACTGCTCCCCTGAGAAAACTTTCTGTTGACTTGATCAAAACATACAAGCATATTAATGAGGTAAGACTTGATTTGTTGTAATAACATCTATCTTGCAATACGTCAGTGAGAAAAAAAGTGATTTTGTGACCTATTTACCCTAAACTTTTTTCATTCCTAGTAATTGTCATATTGATGATTATTATGAAGACTAATGATTTAGAAATAATATAATTACAACTATGTAAAGTATATATTAACAAGGACTGCAAAGTATAAAGATAATTGTGGATAACTTGATTTTTTAAGGTTGTATTTCATATATTATTTCTTTTTTTAATTTTTATTTCTCTTTTTTATTTCATTTGAGTTACTTCTATAATAACTCTTATTCAAAACAAGGGGAATAAGGACTCTAAAAGTATATATGTGTTAGAATTTTTGCTTGAATTTTTATATATTTGTTTCTACTTTTGCCATGGTGTCAGAAAGCTCTGAAATGTGTTTTAATACCTAGGTACAGGCATTTGGCCTAGTGTATTTGATCTATCTATATTTCTGTGATTTTACTGTCTTTTACATTTTTGTGTGTGTTCTTTTATCTATATCTTTTTATGATAAGATGTCCAGAAGCCTTTTTGTTGTAAGTAAATAAGATAAAAAACAGACACAGCACTTTGAATTGCTTGCCTTACAACTTGGTGTTTTGCCACCAAAATTTTTTCTGGTGTCTTGGACCATTGGCTTGATTGCCATTTGCTTGTGGCTTCAACTCTATCTCCAAAGTTATTATTAAAGGAGCATTTCTGGAGAAGAACCCACGCTTGCTTTCCTCTTCCAGTGGGAGCCCTGCACCCTTTTGTGTTGAAGGCTTGTCCTTTGCCAGCTTTAGAGCTGCTTAGCTGAAAAGTGAAAAGATGTTTTTAGGTACATGCAAATTTTATAGCAACTTAATGTTATTTAATGCCAGTATTACTACATTACAGTGGCAGTGCGGCAACATAAAATTAGAATGAACTCTGTGAGAAACATTTCTGAGTTAGATTTTGTACACATTTATGTATTATAAACATGTTCCAGACTAGCTTGTGATTATCTGAATATATCTGATAAATTGTTGATAGCAGTATATTAATTTCAATTTATTTTCTGATAAATTGTTAACAAAGCTACAGTTAAACTGTTGTTAACAGTAGCTTTGTTGGAGCTTGTTTTAATATGTCTTACCATCTTATAAAGTAGACTTTTTTGGATGTTATTCCATGCAGTGTAATTTATAATTTCACCAAAGTGAGTTTACCAGTTACCTGGACTATTTCCTAGTTCATCTGTTATTTTTTTTACTAGTCTTAGAAACAGTGTTAAAGAAAATAACTCAGCCTGTGATTAACCATAGGCTTATGGTCTTTGGGAGTGGGGGCAAAGGGGCCATAACTGTTTTTCATGAATTGTTATATTTTTATAGGTTTAAAAACTGAGCATGTCTCAGAGGGCCTATTTATTTTAGTAAAACATCAGTTTGTTTACATTTAAACTTATTTTAAAAATATGTGGCCATAAAATCAAATACAAATAAATACATGCAAATTACAAAAGAGGGAATTTATATTCCAAATGTGAAGTTGGGATTGACTGAAAGGGGGCATGAGAGAACTTGAACTTGAGGTAGATGAAAGTGTTACTTGGCTGTTACTTGGCTGTTTGGCATTTGGTAACTTTTGTCAAAATTCCTTGTGTTGAACTCTTAAGATCCGTGCCACCTCACTGTATATAAATTATACTTTAACAAATAAATATAAACTAGGTCCTTTTACTTTTCTTGAATGGCATACTTTGGACAAGTCACGTAACATTTTTTATTTACAAAGTATTTAAACAGTGTAACTATAATAAATTTCACTGGAGACATTTTTTCCTTGGTTATATCAGTGTTATTTTCTAACTCAAATGTCAACTGTAGAAAATAGATGTGTCTCAATATACATTGATAATTCCCTTCCCCTCACAGTGATTTAAATTTTACAGTTAACACTATGTATTCTCGTTTCAGGTTTACTATGCAAAAAAGAAGCGAAGACACCAACAGGGCCAGGGAGACGATTCTAGTCATAAGAAGGAACGGAAGGTTTACAATGATGGTTATGATGATGATAACTATGATTATATTGTAAAAAACGGAGAAAAGTGGATGGATCGTTACGAAATCGACTCCTTGATAGGCAAAGGTTCCTTTGGACAGGTAATTTAATGGAAATTTCTGAATTTCATTAATTAGAAAGAACTTCTTAGTGAATCTTGTTGTTACAGCCCTTCCTCAAGAGTATACTTTTAATATCGGTGAATAGAGCTCAGCAGTGGATATGCAAGTATTTGGATGACCATAATTCTTTAAAGGTAGTGATACTGCATCAGTAATAAAAACTCCTTAGACTTCTACAAACTTCTATGGCTACCAAGTACTCATTTTACTAATGACTGGTGAATTTAAATCACTAATAGATAGTATTGCCTTTTTGTTATGGGTCTTGTATAGTGTGTAGATGATTGTTAATTACCTGTGCTAGAGATATTTACCTTCTTCTCTGATAGACTACTTCAAAGAGAAAAGAATTACCATGTTCAGGTGGCACAGTGGGAGTCCACTCACTTTTCAGGAGGCTTTGGAAAGCTGGGGGTTGTTCTCTGGCTTTTTCTCCCACCTCATGTTGTAACTATACCAGACCTCTAAGCAGGCAGGCAGTTTTAGTCTCTTGTATCAGTCTCACCGATACCAAGAGTTTTTGGTCTTTCTCCTTGTACTTTATTTATTTATTTAGAGACAGATTCTCTTATCACCCAGGCTGGAGTACAGTGGTGCACTCTCGACTCAGTGCAACTTCCGTTTCCCAGGTTCAAGTGATTCTCCTGCTTCAGCCTCCCAAGTAGTTGGGATTACAGGTGTGTGCCACCGCACCTGGCTAATTTTTGTATTTTTAGTAGAGACAGGGTTTCACCGTGTTGACCAGGCTGGTCTCAAACTCCTGACCTCAGGTGTAATCCGCTTACCTTGGACTCCCAAAGTGCTGGGATATCAGGCGTGAGCCACATGCCTGGCCTTCTTGTACTTTTAAAAAGATTTTTTCGGGTCAGATGTGGTGACTCACACCTATAATCCCAGTACTTTGGGAGGCTGAAGCAGAAGGATCACCTGAGCCTAGGAGTTCCAGACCAGCCTGGGCAACATAGCGAGACCTTGTCTCTGTTTATTTAAAAAAAAAAAAAGTTGGGGTTCTCTGGCTGTGATCCCCCAGCTGCTCCCAGTTATAAGTCCTTCTATCACATTGAGTCACAGAACTCTGTTTTGTTTGAGGTGTGATTTGCCAGTAATCCCAGTCTTCTGCCTTGCAACCGTTGTGGAATGAGATGGTTATTAACCTGCAGTCCAAATACGTCTTCTGATTTTTCAGTGATGAGGATAGAATGGGAATCAAAATGACTTTTCCTGAATTGCCTTTTGTTGTTTTTTTGTTTGTTTGTTTTCTTAAACTATGGAACCTGCATGTGCTTACTTCTCTGTTCCTGCCCTGAGAGAAAGCAAAATATATGCTCCTTTTTAACCTGTGAGGAAAAAGCCATCATGCTTAAAACAGAAAATGTACTGTATGTCATTAGCAGCCACAGGTCTAAATCCAGAAAAATAAATGTGTAAGGAAATATGAACATTTTTATTAGACCTGTGTCACTCCAGTGTGGCCCTATCAGTCCCTGATGTCACGTGCATATGTCTTCTTCCCATGATTTGAAAGAATTTTGGTAACTACACATAATCCAGGGACCTTTTCCTTGAATTATAACCTCTTTTTCTTCTGAGGGGTTTTTCAGTGGTTTGGGAGTTCTTTTTTTTTTTTTTTTTTTTTTTTTGGGAGACAGGGTCTCACTATATCACCCTGGCAGAAGTGCAGTAGAGTAGTGATCGTGGTTCACTGCCTTGACCTCCTGGGCTCAAGTGAACCTCCTACTTCAGCCTCTAGAGTAGCTGGGACTACAGGCACGTGCCACCATGCCTGGTTAATTTGTTGTTTTTTGTGGAGGCGGGATCTCACTGTGTTGCCCAGGCTGGTCTTGAACTCGTGGGCTCAAGCAGTCCTCCCATCTCAGCTTCCCACAGTGCTGGGATTATAGGCCTGAGCCACCACACATGGCCTGGGAGTCCCTCTTGATTAAGGTATTCCTGTTTGTCGGTACAAAGCAGCTTCTCTGTCAGTCTCTCAAGGAAAGGCATTTGTGAGGCCCAGTCCTTAACTAAGGGTGTGAACACCCTCTGCTGCACACAGCAGGAGGTAAGCAGTGGGCCAGCAAGCGTTACCGCCTAAGCTCTGCCCTCTCAGATCAGCAGCATTAGATTCTCAATGGAGCTCAAACCCTATTGTGAACTGTGCATGCCAACGATCTAGATTGCATACTCCTTATGAAAATCTAGCCGGGCGCAGTGGCTCAAGCCTGTAATCCCAGCACTTTGGGAGGCCGAGACGGGCGGATCACGAGGTCAGGAGATCGAGACCATCCTGGCTAACATGGTGAAACCCCGTCTCTACTAAAAAAAAAAAAATACAAAAAACTAGCCGGGCGACGTGGCGGGCGCCTGTAGTCCCAGCTGCTTGGGAGGCTGAGGCAGGAGAATGGCGTAAACCCAGGAGGCGGAGCTTGCAGTGAGCTGAGACCTGGCCACTGCACTCCAGCCTGGGCGGCAGAGGGAGACTCTGTCTCAAAAAAAAAAAAAAAAAAGAAAAGAAAATCTAATGCCTGATGATCTGAGGTGAAACAGTTTGATCACCAGACCATTCACCTCACCCCTACCCTGGCCGTGAAAAAATTGTTTTCCACAAAACTGGTCCCTGATGCCCAAAAGGTTGTGGACTGCTGCTCTAGACGTAGACATTGCTACCTCCGCCATGAAAACTTCACTAACATTTGGGCAGTTGCACTTAAGAGGTCACTTTTTTTTTGTATTTTTTATTTTTTGAGATGGAGTTTTGCTTTTGTCGCCCAGGCTGGAGTGCAATGGTGCAATCTTGGCTCACTGCAACCTCCGCCTTCTGGGCTCAAGTGATTCTCCTGCCTCAGCCTCTTGTGTAGCTGGGATTGCAGGTGCCCCCTACCACGCCTGGCTAATTTTTGTATTTTTAGTAGAGATGAGATTTCACCAATGTTGGCCAGGCTGGTCTCGAACTCCTGACCTCAGGTGATCCATCTGCCTTGGCCTCCCAAAGTGTTGGGATACAGGCATGAGCCATTGCACTGGGCCTAATAGGTTACTTTCTAACTTTCCTGACATCTGCCATGCAAATTGTGGCCATACAGGCTGCTCTCTAAGCTGATTTGCCCCTGATGATTCAGTCTTTGTGCTCATAGTTACCTTTTTCTTCTCCCCTTCACCTTAGTTTTTCTCACACTCAGATTCCACAGAAGAAGTGAGCACAGAACCCTGTGATGACAGAGGCCCGTTTGACATTGAACTCCTTTTTCCCAGGGCAGACTGATACTGCCTAAACTCTTGGGCTGAGGAGTTGTGCAGTGTCCACGTTGAAGTTCAGGTCCTGTCCCTCACCAGAGTAATATCTTCTGTATAGACTTGGTCAGACTTTCTCCACATTCTGTGTCAGGTTATTGTCAAATAAGGGATTTCTCCATTTCCGTAGCCAATACTTACCAAGCCTGATTGCATATTTAAATTTCTTGGGGAGCTTACCTGAAAAATTGCTGATGTCTGGGCTCCAGACCAGTTAAATTCTCTAGGCATTGATGTAAAAGAAAAAAAATAAGAACACCTTATTGAATTTGTAGTTAATGGTCAAAAACTGTCAGTTAACCCATTAACTGTTTGGCAAGTCAGTAGATACTCAGGCCCCCATGAGTGTCCTTTGTCGTGCAGCTCATCAGGATCTGGGCACTGAACTGCAACTCTTAGTGCAGTCAGTACATCTAGTGAAACAGAAGCATATCAGAACCACTTAGTCACATGTTTACAAGGGTAGCCTCTTATAAAAGACCACACAGATAGTGTCTTTTAGAATTAAGTGAAACCAGAGATTAGTGCATTTTTTATTCCAAGTTTGATTTTCGGTTGAGCCACTCAGAATCTGTCACAGTAGATTTAGCTTTGACTGATGAAGATCTGAGAACATACGTTCCATCCTTTTCCTGACCTTATGATTTTATCCTGCACTTTGGAATTATTTGGAGCTCCTTCCCCATCCCCAGACTTATTTGAATGTGCTAGAAAATGTATCTAAAAGAATTACTTTTTCAGACAATGTATGATATAAATGTAACTTCTATTTTATTAGTTGTAATGGTTGTCACTGGTAATAAGAGGTAATGTTTTCTTTTACTTATATATTGATTTTGTAATGTTTATGTAAATCTTTTATAGTAGTATGTACCTCATTTTAGATGAGTCACATTTCAGGTGAGAGGTGCGCATGGTGATGTGTGCTCATGAACTCTGGTTTCCTTAGCAGTGATTCTCATTTTAAAACTATCATAATCCCCCAATTACAGCATTTGTTGCATTGTGGAACTTTACTGGTAATTTGTGTTTGATTTTTTTTTTTTTTTAAGTCAAAACTGATTTTTCTTGTATATACTTAGGTTTTTATGTATGAAAATCTAATTGAAAGTTAGAAAGTTACTTGAAGCCTTGTACAGATAAACTTTAAAATATTTCATAAATATTCTTAGGGTTCAGGTTTCTCTCATTAAAAGAATAGTTCGGTGAGTTGTTTTATAGTGTTATTTAGTAAGAAAGATAAAACCTAAGCAGTTGTCAAGATTCATAATTTATTTCTGAAGGAGGAAAATAGTTAATCTAATGTTAATTAAGAAAATTATCTGTTTTGTGGATATTTAGAAATACTGTACAAATGCAAAAAGAAATTCAATTTAAAAAGATTGATTTAAAGTTACTGTGTAATAAATGGATATATATTCAATAGAAATAGACAGGATCTCTTCTACTTAGGGAGGTCAGAAAAATGATAATTATAAAAATGTATAGTTGAGAATTAGGTAAATGTTATAATTAAGGTGAATTATAAATATTGTGAAATTGTTGCAATTAATGAAATAGAGAATCATCTTCTCTTTTAGGTTGTAAAGGCATATGATCGTGTGGAGCAAGAATGGGTTGCCATTAAAATAATAAAGAACAAGAAGGCTTTTCTGAATCAAGCGCAGATAGAAGTGCGACTTCTTGAGCTCATGAACAAACATGACACTGAAATGAAATACTACATAGGTAAACAAACAGGCAAACAGTGCAGTGTGCCCCAAGCCAGACCAAAACATTGAGTTAATGGTTCTTTTTTATCAAAATATTTTGATTTTATTTTAAAGTGGTTGATTAAAAATTTGTTTTTTTCTGTTGGACAGCAAGATTTATATAAGTGACTTGATCTGGTAGTAATAGTCTAAATCTTGGGGAATGTGCCTTCCAGGTAGCGTACCATGTGGAAGAAAATGAGAGTAGTGTGTGTTTTTTTATTTGCAGCTTACTGGTACCATTTGTTTGCTAATGATGCATATTTATCCATAGGGTCATCTTTCCAGTAACTTGAACCATTTCTAATCTAGCTCAGAAACTAGTTGTGAGGTAGTATGTTGTGAGTGGTTGCGGAACCATTTTTGGGACATCTGCAGCAAGATCTCAGGCTCCTCTCCAGTCTCTTCATCAGCTTGGCAGCATAAGAAGCTATTAGATTTACGACTACAGAAAAGAGATGATAGCCACTGCTTATTGAATTTCCACCACATTCCTTATGCTTTTCTTCCATCATCTGTAATAATTTATAGCAGTCTTTTAAGGAAGATGGTAGGATCCTTAAATTACAGGTGGTTTGTATAAGAAGCCGCATACCCAGGGTCATAGGGCTCTGCAGCTAGGATCGGAAACTACAGTACTTCTGCCTCACTCCAAAGTCTGTTTCATTCTCACATAGTCTTCCTTCTGAAAACAGAAAGAGGAGACAGAAGAATTGTGAAAATACTGAAGTCTAGGGCCAATTGATACATGGACAAGACATCTTCTAATACACTTTCTTTCATAGTATTTTTAGTCAAATCTAATATGTCAGTGATTGTAAGACACCATCATTTCATGTACCATCAAGGAAAAACCTGTTAGGTATTCATATAAGATGCCATCAATCGAAGATACAGACCTTAAGATCAGCACAGATCCATAGTCACTTGTGTTCAGAAATGCTGACTTGATACACGTAAGGCTGAGTTTTATTTAACAGATTCTTTTAAGAAAACATTATGGTTCTTTGGTCCCCCCTTAAAAAGGTAGAAACAAATAATGGATGTTTAAAAAGGAAAAGCTTCAGATTGTTTAGATTAGATTTTGTTTGTGAAATACCTCTCATTCCTCATTGTTAAAATATAAAATGAGTTTGTATAAATTTTTCTTAGTTTCTTTATGGATACTGATATAATTTATTATAATACCATTCTTAAAATCTTTCTTGTCCACTCAGTGAAACTTTGCTGTTCACTGTCAGTTACAACTTACATGAGGTGACTCATTTCCATTCAAAGGTTTTAGAAGCACATCAAGGACATTCTAAGGATGATTGACTTACACAGTGATTTCTAAACATGCCTCCTGCCTTCTCCTCACACTTGAGTATTTGCTTATGGAGCAGAAAAAATATTGATAGCATTACTGTAACATTTTAATTCTGCTTTATTTAAAAAAGACATAGCTGGCATATAGTTAAGTACTCAAAAAATGTTAGCTACTCAGTTACGTGTAATGCTAGTATTTTGTTTTGAATAAAGTGACATTAATGATCATTTTATTAATTGTATTAGTTATTACAGATACTCTTTGGATGAGTTTTAAAATTCTTATTTTAGAAGATGGTGAATGCATAATGTCTCAAACTGAGATTCTGTTTGGAAAACAAAAGAACTTTAGATTTAGATTAGACAAGTTCATGTCAATTGAATTGATACCTTAAACTTAAGGTATCTGAAAGTCAGATTTTGTGATGTAAATTAATTTAAAAAGATAGATGAGTGTAATTTATTCTGATGAATTTTATCATCTTATCTTTGAACTTTAAAAAACATATACTGTTTTTACCATGTAGCCAAATTTCTTATGTGGATTATTTGGTACCTGCCATGGTCTAGTTAAAATTCAGTTTAAGTTTGCAACAAAGTCCCGCCAAGCCCTCCATTCTCCCCAAAATTCAGTTAAAAAGACTGAACAGATATGCTTGTTTGAGCTTTCTTTGACAATGTCAGCACATTGTAGATACTAAGTAAATGAATAAAGAATTGTGAGGTCAGGTGAAACTGAGTAGGTTGATCTTTCATTGGACGAACATTCTAATCACAGAGCTTCTTAAAGGAATTTTTATAATCCCATTAGAATTCTGACGCAGTTACTTTTTGCATTTATTTTGTGGCTCCTGCTTAACCAGGAGATTAAAAGCCACACGTGGACCATGATTGTGAGCATGTATCATGGAACTATGTTTTTAGTTTTAAACCTATAAACTGAAGTGACTAAGAACAGATACTTTACATTCTTAGGTAACGTTTAAGGATTCCTTTGTTATTTTTAGTATCGAGTTGTGCTGTAGACTCCTCTATAGCCATGTAGTTATTTTTATTGTGTTACTTGTTCTAACTTTAGATCACCTATATCATGAAAGATCTAAAAGCAGTATTGATGTCCACTGCTTTGAGACAGGCAGCCCAGGACTACTCTCAGGAAAACGCAATGTATCCGCAGTTCTTAGTGATCAGACATTGATTACTATCAGTGTATTCCAGATAGATGTGTAGAGAAACCTCTCATTTTGTAATAGTATAAAAGAAAATGAAAGTAACCTTGACAGATGGGTAGTTTATGTCATTGCAGTTGTGTCACAGGTGCTCAGTTTGGTGTATGTAAGACTGTTAACAGGGAGGGACAGCACTTTATCGAATAACCTCATCTGACGTGAAGTCAGTGTTAATACTTAAAGCACAATCTTTGAAGCTATTCAGCCTTTTTAGAGGGTCAACGGTGATAGCGACCTATGTGTTCTATCTATGCTGTTTCCCCACTTACAAGCCTCCTCATCATCTCTTGTTGGAGCTGAGCTTTATTTTGAAGTTTTCCAAACCTTCAGTCTCACACACGAGTTGTCATTTACTAACTTGATAAACACAGTTAAGTCCTCCAATACTTACCAAAGCATGATTTTCAAACATTTGTTGTATCTGCCAAAAGGGTAAAAAAAAAAAGCCATCAATCAAAATTGTGACAGAAAATTATCAGTGAAATCTGAAGTTCTGCAGGGCAGATAAATTTCAAAGTCTACACAGAGGGCTGCGAAGTACAGCATTGTCACAAACCAGAGATCCCAGTAGGTGGAGCTTAGACATAGGAAGTTGTGAGGTAGGGCTCTCGGGGAGTAAAAAGTGCTTTCATTTATAAATGAAGATAAAAATTGCTGAAATATTCTTACTACTGTTTGTCCATTTGCTGCTTGTGTTTTCAGATCTGACTTTTAAAGAAACAAGGCATTTTGGTAGTACTGCTTACCTTGTATCACTTGTTGACAGACGCTGCACCTGTTTAATTCAGCAGAAGAGCAACTTAGATATTCTTAACTGATTAAAAACTGCTGTTACTACAAAATGCTGATCTCCAAACTTTAACTGAACTTCGCATTTGATGTTGTAATAATGTTATAGATCATTTGAGAGTGCACGTGTTTGTTACTGTCATTTTATTGGTATATGTAATTTAAAATGAAACTTTTCTCTTTCAGTGCATTTGAAACGCCACTTTATGTTTCGAAACCATCTCTGTTTAGTTTTTGAAATGCTCTCCTACAACCTCTATGACTTGCTGAGAAACACCAATTTCCGAGGGGTCTCTTTGAACCTAACACGAAAGTTTGCACAACAGATGTGCACTGCACTGCTTTTCCTTGCGACTCCAGAACTTAGTATCATTCACTGTGATCTAAAACCTGAAAATATCCTTCTTTGTAACCCCAAACGTAGTGCAATCAAGATCGTTGACTTTGGCAGTTCTTGTCAGTTGGGGCAGAGGGTAAGTATTATTTCAGAACTTGTGAATTAAATAGGAATTAAATAGAAGTAGGACAGCGTTAGGTGTTAGGTTGGCACAAAAGTAGTTGTGGTTTTTGCCATTGCAGTTGCCATTTTTGCAATGGCAAAATCACAATTTCTTTTGCGCCAACCTAATATTTGAAATGTTACTAAGGTGTATACCATTTAGAGGCAATTACTGGATGGTTATTTAGCTTTAAAATGTAGCACTTAATTAACGTGTGGATATCTGTTTTGGGGAAATACCTTTTAAAATGCAAATAGCAATACTTTGAGTCGAAAGACATTGATTTTTTGAAATGGGTATATTTAAAATTGTATGTATGCTAAAAGATTAAGGGAGAGAATAGGAGATGGAATGATTAAATACTAGAGGATTTGTAACTATTTCTCAAGTAAAGGTTTTAGTATAAATTTTGGGACTTTTCAGTACTAGAACATTGAATCTTTGCTGTAAAATTCTTCTCTGAAGATGGATCAAGATAAATCATTTTTCTAAAAAACTGATGGTTCAGAAAAATGCAGGTAATTTTGCCTTAGTCATGGTACTGAGGTATAGAAAATTCAGTTGATGGACGTACTTGTTTTGATAGATAAGTTTATCTTCTTTTCCCCACTCTTACTTAAAATTTACATAAGTTCTGACACATACCCAAGCTGGTTTTTTTGAGACTGCTAAAAACAGATGTGTTCGTAGTGCTGAAAAGTTTAGCTGATTTAGGAAAGCAATTTTTTCCTGTCATTCTTCCGGCATTATGAAAACTACTCTAACGGCGTTGTTTTATGTGTAAAATAGAAGTTATAGGGGTCTCCTCTTGAAAGGAATTAGTGTCACCATTTGATAATATTTTACTCATTTTTAACACTATTCTTTTTGCTTTAAAGTATTGAAACTGTATTTCTCTGTTTTAAAGAAACCCAACTAACATACAGATGTTAATTTTTCATATTGACTTTCTGTTTCTTATTTTTCCAAATTAGTGAAATTTTCTGTCCTGTCCTACTTTTGTCCAGGCTTTAACTATAACAGATTAATCATAAGGATTTATAGCCAGTTAATAGGACTGCCTTTTTGTTATTTTCTGCAGCTTCTCTTATGGCAGTGATGCTATTGAGTGTTGAAGTAATTTTTAAAAATTGGAGTAGGGACCAAAGTTTGCAGTTTTAGATGCCTTCAAAAAATTGAGAGATGCTCGTAGTTTATATGGGATAGAGTGCATTGTGAATGAAAAATACTTGCCCATCTTGAGAGTAGTTTGAATAGATTATAGAGTTGGGAAGTTTTTCCCCTATTTAAGCCAAATTATATATTTTGTTCTAATATTAAACATTATTATTTCTGTCTAGCCAAAATTAGCCAATTATCCCTATAATAAGTTTTTAATTATTCAAGTTCATTGGCATCACACGGGAAGTTATTTCTAAATAGACCTGCCATGTCCCTGCCCCTAGACCTATTGGATTAGAATCAGAAGGTGGTAGGGCAAATGTGTTTTGGGGAAAGCAGCTGCTTTAAACAAATTAGATAGGGAGGTGACAAAGTTCCTGACATAAGCTGTGAAATAAAAGTCTCGGAAGTGGTGAGTGTTTGGGCCTAGGGAATTAACAGTGGTATTGGCTTATAAAAACCTTGGAAATGCAGTACTACTTCCCAGTTCTTTTAAATTAGACTCTTCTCATAGTTCCTTAAGGTTGGTTGACCTGTCTATGGAGGCCTGAGATTGTTCTTGAAGACTTGGCTGGAGGTTTCAGTGGGAACCACAGAAAATTTCATGAGCTTTCTGGCTGCATGGTTTGGGTGTTAAGTTAGGAAATTTAGTTAGGAGGATTTTCTTTCTTTCCCCCTTTTAATAAGCGAAACAAATTGGTCTCTGAAGAGATCCTCACATTACTTCATTGAAAATAGTCCATGTCAGGATTGTGTCTCTGTAAGAAGTCTTGGATGGAGGTAGAGAGAGAAGAGAGAAGAAGCTATTGATCAGAGACAGCTCTCAATTGAATCTTTATGTGGTAGTGTTTCTGGGATTTATCTGTGAGACAGCAAGAGTACAAGTGTCTGAATTTTAAATTACATTGTATTGAAGTTACTTGACTTTTAACGCTGAGAAATACGTTGTTTAGGTTAATTTAAATACAATTTAGTTGTTAAAATAGTGGTAAACTAAGTGCCAGCCATAGTAGGAGGAAATAATAATTAGGGAAATAAATTACCTTCAATAGTGTTTGTTTGTTTTTCTAGTGAGGCATAATTGTTTTAAGAAATATCATGATGACTAGGTAGGATTAGACTAAATGAAAGGGCGTGAATCTTTACTTATGACGCATTTCACAATCAGATTAACCAGTCCCTAGAAATGTTTAGTTCTTTAAGCCATATTCATAGTCTAATGTTGAAATTAGTCAATGGAACGCTAATTCAGGAGTTAGCCAATTCTTTTCTGTTAATATCACATCAATGTTTTTAATCCAATGCTGACTACAGTTTTAAGCAATTGAAGTAATACTATTTTGAAATATATTTCAGATATACCAGTATATTCAGAGTCGCTTTTATCGGTCTCCAGAGGTGCTACTGGGAATGCCTTATGACCTTGCCATTGATATGTGGTCCCTCGGGTGTATTTTGGTTGAAATGCACACTGGAGAACCTCTCTTCAGTGGTGCCAATGAGGTAAATGATGTATTGCTTTACAAATTCTGTTTTCATAATTTCTTTTTGTCTTTCATCTATGACAGTGTAATTTAAAAGTTGTGTTTAGGCAAAGATGTCTATTTAATCATTCAAGTGTGAGGTCAGTTTGAATATACCTATTTTTTCATATTTGTCAGTTGTCATATAATGTAAAGTTTAGAATTGTGAGATAGGAGTAGGATATTTTAATCTACTCATGAAGGAGAACAGTTAGAAAGTGTTAGATTAGAAAGTGTTAAGTATTTTGGCATACATTTTACAGGTTTTAAATACAGTAACAGAAAGCTTAAAGATGATAAGGAATGACGACCATCCTGCAGAGATAGAAACATCACTCTAAATTTTGAGATTATGATTTGCAGTGGAAGAGGTAATGGTCAGTAGGACTGATGGATACTCAGTCTGAATAATGTAGAGTAAACTAGATTATAGAATTGTCGGGCTACAGAGACTGTGTGCAATTCTATATTCCACAGGTTTTCAGTCTGTGTTCTGGAAGATTTTTGAAGGTCAGAGGCAGTGAGTGGGAGGGCAGGGACAGGCCATACCTCCCTGCAGTCAGAGAAATCGGGCTTTCATTGTTTTAAAAACTATTCACCTGTGGGGTTTTGTTTGTTTTTTAAAAGAAAAATGGACCATTGCAGATCTTGATCAGTCTATTTATAAGTGAGAAGAGAAAGGCCAAGGGCATTAATGACTTGTACCGGATCATGCAGCTGTTAATAGGTGGTGTCAGAAACTTGTCTCTTCCATCCTTCCTTTTAATTTTTTTTTTTTTTTTGGAGATGGAGTCTTGCTCTGTTGCCCAGGCTGGAGTATAGTGGCGCAATCTTGTCTCCCGAGTAACTGAAATTAACAGGCAGCGCCACCATGCCTGGCTAATTTTTTGTATTTTTACTAGAGATGATGTTTCACTCAAACTCCTGACCTGAAGTGGTCTGCCTGCTTCAGCCTCCCAAAGTGCTTATTACAGGCATGAGCCACTGTGCCCGCCCCCTTTTAATTCATTTCATCTTGAACTGGTGAGCTACTCTTTGATAGTAACTGCCATAGTTTGTTTTTGTTTTAGTATAAATCTTACTTTGTAAATTAGTATCTTTCTTGGGCTTAAACAATATTTGAAAAACTTTACTATGTTACTCACTGTAAAGGCCGAGGTCCTTTGAGTAGCTCACAGATTCCTGCTCCCTCTGATGCCAGTTCTCTCACCACTACCTGGTCTCTCCTTCTCCCCTCACTCTGTGGTCCACACACAGCTTTCTCTGTGGTCCCTTGAAAATGCCAGCCACGGGCCCATACTCAGTCAGCCCTTTGCATTTCTTCCTTCCTGTGCCTAAAATTCTCTTTCCGAGCTAGTCCCTTGCTGATGTTAGTGTTTGCTCTGATGTCACGTTCTCGGTGAAACCATATACCCCACTTATGGTTGCAGTACCCCTTCTCATCCCATAGTTCTTAGCCAGCATCTGACATCATGTATTTAATTATTTATTGATACGGCTGGGTGCAGTGGCTTATGCCTGTAATCACAGCACTTTGGGAGGCTGAGGTGGGCAGATCACTTGAGGTCAGGAATTCGAGACCGGCCCGGCCAACATGGTGAAACCCCGTCTCTACTAAAAATAACAAAAATTAGCCTAACCTCGTGTCGCCATGCCTGAAATCCCAGTTACTTGGGAGGCTGAGGCAGGAGAATTGCTTGAACTTGAGAGGTGGAGGTTGCTGTGAGCTGAGATTGCGCCACCATGCTTCAACTTGGGTGATACAGCAAGACTCCATCTAAAGAGAAAAATAGCCAGTCATGGTGGTGCATGCCTGTAGTCCCAGCCACTCAGGAGGCTGAGGTGGGAGGATCACTTGAGCCTGGGAGGAGGTCAAGGCTGCAGTGAGCTGTGATTGCACCACTGCACTCCAGCCTGGGTGACAGAATGAGACCTTGTCTCAAAAATAAGTAAATAAAAAAAATTTTAAATAAAATTCCCCAAGAACGGCAACTTTAAAACTTCCTCTCATCTTTTCTTACTGTTCAACATTATATCCATGGCTACCTGACATAATATGTTTGTTAATTGACTATCTTCCCTTCTGTGGGGTATTCCCCTCTGTGGGGTATCAAGGAAGGTAGGGCTTTTCTTGTGTTTGTTCATTGCTGTATGCTGGATGTCTAGAGGAGTGCCTGACACATAGGAGGTGTGCAGTTTATTTATGAATGAATGACTTGATGAGCAGGAGTAGATATACAGTAGAAATGATAGGTTTTATTGTTTTTATTTTTAATACAGGTAGATCAGATGAATAAAATAGTGGAAGTTCTGGGTATTCCACCTGCTCATATTCTTGACCAAGCACCAAAAGCAAGAAAGTTCTTTGAGAAGTTGCCAGATGGCACTTGGAACTTAAAGAAGACCAAAGATGGAAAACGGGTAAAATAAGGATATATCTGTTTTGAGCCTTTATTAAATTTATCATACCTGTCTTTTTATAGCTCATTTTGCATTTACTTGAAATCAGTGTTTCAGTCAATGATTTTATTGATACCTTACGTACATACTGTGTTCAGAAGTTGAGTATAGTTTGACCTAACTATCAGGTATGGACCAGTGTTTGATTAATGGTCAGAGTTATCTTTAAAACTTCATATTAAAAACTGTATGCCTGCATTTTGAGGCAGCTGATCACATCACCATACTTTGTTTCAACAGAAGAATTAGTAAGTTTGACCTTTGTTTCTCACAGCTCGGGCATGTAGTGAGTTAATACTGCAGCTGTGAACAGAAGTCACAATTGGTGTAAATGATTTTTCTTTAAGTTCAGTTGGTAAATTATGTCAGAAGATGATTTTTGGCTTAAGTAGTATGTGATTTTTTTTTCTAAGGATATTAACTAACTAGATAGTCCTTTGATAGACTTCAGATTCCTAGCTCAATGACTTGGATAGCAAAAATTTCACATCTCCAAAATCTTTGAAAGTGAGGTTTTTAAAACATTAGGTTTGTTTTAGTAATTTTCTTTTATCTGAGGACTTTTTAAAAGATACCTAAATTATGTCAGTTTAATAGAGTAAATGATGCCAATTTTGCATCTTGATTTTTTACTTTTGTTTTATAGATCTGTAAATAATCATGTTTTGTAATTTAGTTTTGTCATAGTATTGAATGAATGTAATTTATAAATACGTGATTGAATATGACCCCCCACACACACACACGTACCAAAGCAGTCACGTTGTGATCGAAGTTTTGCATTTATAACATTTAAGAGTTTATTTTTGTTTCAGTTATTATTTTGCATTGTATTTTAGCGACACTGCCACCAGGTGTCATTTTCAGCAAACTGAAGGTGATGGTGGTTGACTGCCTTAATTCACTTCCACATAGCTGCGGAGTCATAACTTTTAATATCAGATTATTTTCTTTAGAATATTTAGAAGCACATATGTAATTGTATCTTTCAGAACTGAGGTGTAAGTTATTGTGTTCTGCCATATTCACTAAAGCTGTAGGCAGTGCAGTTTCCAGCTGCTAAATTATGCCTGTTCCCCATGAGGAAAGGATGGAAAATGCTATTGAGACCTCCTGGGCCCTTATTTTTTCTTTATCCACATAGTTCATTAATCATGGCCCATTTTCCATACAACCAAAACTTAGCCTGGGAATCCTTACTAGCTTCACCAGCATTTAAAGGAGTTCCTACCAGTTTGAATTAGCATGGAGAGGAAATTAAATCTTTTTTATGTTGTCTCTCTCTGTGATACAGACTGCTGCTTTCTCCATTTCAGATTTATTTATTTATGTTTTGCTTCTGATATTTTTTTCTCAATAAAACATCCCATTCCATCTCTTAAATCTCTGCCTTACAAAAACCACAGTGACCTATCATTTCTTTCAAATTGATCTATAGGTATTACTTTTAGTTATTTGGGGTGGGGGCATTTCAGAAATGAGTAGATTGTCTTTTCCCTTTTAAAATTGGAAGTAGATAACATACATTTAATACATGTAAATTAAGTAGATTTTTATGAGATTTCTTTTAGTCACACTTAGCAATTAACTTAAGCAACTTAATTTTTAAAAACATGAAATAATTAAGAGATAAATTTTGCAACAAAAAAATCAAATTCATTATCAAATTGTTACATTACAAATGGTACACTAAGAATTTTGACCAGAGATACAAATAGATGTGCATATACTTTCATTGGCTGTCTCTTTGTGGTTTGTTTACTGATTTTATTTTTACTTTTTATTTCTCATTTTACATTTCAAAAGCCCCATATTAGGGTTTTCCAATAATAAATACTATATATTTTTTCTTGATGGAGGTGGAGAGTGAAGAAGACAATAAATGATGCTGTTTTTTGAAGTACAGTTTATATATTGTAAGATACACAGATTTTAAGTATTGAGTTGGTTTTCACCTTTATGTACAGCAATGCCCCCCATCTACACCAATATGAAAGACTTCTATGACCCCAAATCCTCTTGTAACCCTTTTCTGTTTTCCCACTGCTTTCTGATTTCTGTCATCAAAGACTAGCTTTGCTTTTTCATTGGGAAACTTGTATAAATGGAGCCTTATAGTATTTATTGTTTAGTTTTGGGTTTTCTTCACTCAATAAATGTATTGCTTTTGGAAATTCATCAATATTGTATGTCTTAGGAAGTTTTTTTTATTGCTTCAAGATATTTCATTGACTGGAAATGCCATAATGTATATTCATCTGTCAGTGGTCATTTGGTTTGTTCCCAGTTTGGGACTGTTATGAATAAGGCTACTGAGAACGTTTTTCATACGTATGTTTTCGTTTCTCTGACAGCACAATCTAAGAGTACACTTGCCAGGTCGTAGGGTATGTGTTGACCTTCAGAAGAAAACACCAGTTCTCCAAAGCTGTTTTATTTTATATTCCCGTGATATATGAGGGTTCCAGTTGCATGACATCCTCACCATTTTATATAGTTTGTCTGTTGGATTTTAGCCATTCTGTAGTGGATATGTAATGGTTTGCATTTGCATTTCTTCATGGCTAATGATACCACCTTTTCATATGCTTATTAGCCTTTCATATATCTTTGTCACAGGTCTTTCCCATCTTTTGCTTGTGTTACTGAGTTGTTTAATGACTGAGCAGTCCTTTGTCATTAGGTTTTTGTCACATATATGTCAGTGTGTTTCCCCAGACTGTGGCTTGCCTGTTCCTTTCTTAATATGGTATCTTTTGATGAATAGGAAGTTTTAATATTGATGAAGTTGTATTTGTCAACTTTTTTTTTTTTGGTTCTTTTTTTATCCTGAGAAATCTTCGCCATCTCCAAGTTTGTGAAGATACTCTTCTATGTTTTCTTCTAAAAGTTTTTGTTTTTTTTTTTAATCTGCCTTTTACAGTTAAGATTCTGTGGTCCATCTTGAATTAATTTTTGAGTGTGGAACAGGGTGAAGGGGTTGAAATGCGTTTTCTTCCATATGCTTACCTCATAGTTACAGTAGCATTTGCTGAAAGCAATTGTTTTACCCTATTGATATGTTTTCAATTCTAGGTCCTTTCTATTCACACATGAATTTTAGAATCAGCTTGTAAATTTCTACCAAAAAATCATGCTAGCATTTTGATTTGGGTTGCAATTGCGGTTTCCATCAGGAAAATGGACATCTTAACAATATTAAGTCTTCCACTCTGTAAAGATGGGTTTATCTCTCCATTTATTTAGGGCTTAAAATCTCTCAGCAGTGTTTTATAGTTTTTGATGCAGAAGTCTTACATATTTTGTTCACTTTATTCCTAAGTTTCTAATTTTTTAGATGCTATTTTAAATGACATTTAAAATGTATAATTTCATAATTTTTCATTTTTGGTATATAGAAATGCAGCTGATTTTTATATCCTATGACCTTGCTAAATTCAACTATTCTAGTACAGATAACCCTGAACAATACAGGTGTGAACCACACAGGTCCACTTGTATGCAGATTTTTTTCCAACAAATACAGTCAGTCGTCTGTATCTGAGGGTTCCACATCTGCAGTCAAATGTGGATCAAAAATACAGTATTCCTTGGATGTGAAACCTGTGTGTGAGGGCGAACTTTTCACATATGTGGGTTCCACACAGCTTCCTTGTGGAGCTTGAGTATGTGTGAATTTTAGTATATTTGCGGGGGTGGTCCTGGAACCAACCCCCTGCATATACTGAGGGATGAATGTATTTTCGTTGTTGAAATTTGATAGGGCTTTCTACTTTAAACAATCTTATGCTCCATGAATGAAGACAGTTTTATTTTTTCAATTGTATGTCTTTTTTGCTTTTTTAATATCATGAGTGGGTTTTGAATATTGTCATATTTTTTCTGCATCTATAGGGATCATCATGATTTTTCTCCTGTTTTGTGGTAAAATGCATTAATTTTTTGAATGTTAAGCCCCACCCTATGATAAACTACACTTGGCCTTGATATACTGTTCTCTTATATATATTGCTCAGTTCAGTTTGCTAGTCTTTTGGTAAGGAATTTTGTTTCTATGTCATTAGTGGATATTTGTCTAAAATTTTGTTAATAATACCATCATTAGGGTTTGATTTTAGGGTTATGCTGGAATTGTAAAACTATTAGGAAATATTTTTTCTTGATTTTTCTGAGAAAATTTGCATATGATTGGTTGACATTATTTCTTTTGTAATGTTTAGTAGAGGTCATTGATGAAACCATCAGAACCTGGGACATTTTTTGTTAGAAGGTTATTTCATTATAATTTATGTTTTTTGTTAAAAATATGGTTATCCAAATTTTTTAAGTTGGTTTTGGTAAGTTGTATCTTTCAAGAAGCTTTTCTTTCTCACCTAAATTGTTGAATTTGTTGGCATAAAATTATCAGTAGTATTTTACTTTTTGTTTTTAATATCTAGAGAATCTATAGTGATAGTTTTTTTTTTTATTGCTAAGTCTCTCTTTTATTCCTGATATTGGCCGTTTGTACTTTCTGTTTTTTCCCCAAGTAGTCTTGCTCAGGGTTGATCAAGTTTATTAATCCTTTCCGACAACCAGCTTTTGACTTTGTTGATTTCTTTTTTTTTTTCTTTTTCTATTCTTTTTTTTTTTTTTGAGACGGAGTCTCGCTTTCTCTCCCAGTCTGGAGTGCAGTGGCGCGCAATCTCAGATCACTGCAAGTTCTGCCTCCCGGGTTCACGCCATTCTTCTGCCTCAGCCTCCCGAGTAGCTGGGAGTACAGGCATCCGCCACCACACACCTAGCTAATTTTTTGTATTTTTAGTAGAGATGGGATTTCACCGTGTTAGCCAGGATGGTCTCGATCTCCTGACCTTGTGATCTGCCTGCCTCGGCCTCCCACAGTGCTGGGATTACAGGTGTGAGCCACCGCGCCCGGCCTCTTTTTCTATTCTTGATCTAGTTTCTGTTTTTCTTGCTCTTCATTATGTCCGTGTACTTGGGTTGAATTGACTCCTTTTCTTGCTTCTTAAAGGTGGAAACTAGATCATTGATTTTTAAGCCTTTTTGCTACTATAGAATTTAATGGTATGAATTTCCCTCTAAGCACTGCTTTAGCTGCATTCTGCAGCTTTTTGTATGTTTTTGTTGTTGGTTTTTCTTTTTTGTTTTCTTTTTCTTTTTTTTTTTGGAGACGGTGTCTCGCTCTGTTGCCAGGCTGGAGTGCAGTGGTGCAATCTTGGCTCACTTCAACCTCCGCCTCCCAGGTTCAAGCAACTCTCCTGTCTCAGCCTCCCAAGTAGCTGGGACTACAAATACCCAGCTAATTTTTGTATTTTTAGTAGAGGCAGAGTTTCACCATATGATGAGGATGGTCTTGATCTCTTAACCTCGTGATCCACCTGCCTTGTCCTCCCAAAGTGTTGGGATTACAGGCATGAGCCACTACACCTGGCTGCTTTTTTTATGTTGTAACAGTCATTCTGAAATGTTTCTAACTTGTGATTTCTTCTTTAACCTGTCATTATTTAGAATTTTGTTACATAATTTCAAAATATTTAAGGATTTTCTAGATATCTTACTGATTTCTAGTTTGGTAGCAGTTTGGTCACAGAACGTGATTTCAGTCCTTTAAAACTGAGACTTGTTTTATGGCCTAGCATCTAATGTGTCTTTGTGAATGTTTTATGTGTGCTTGATAAGAATTGTATTTTGTGTGTGTTTGGTGTAGTGGTCTCCAACTATCAATGTAGATGAAATTGTTTTATATTTTTCTTCATATCTTTTATATCTTTGTGTATGTGTATATTCTGTCAGTAATTGAGAGAGGAGTCTTCATTGATAAGTTTGGATTTGTCTTAGACTCCTTTGTAACATTACTTTATGGTTTTTGAAGCTTTGTTAATAGGTGTATGCATGTTTGATATTGTTATGACTTATTGATAAATTGACCCTTTTATCATCCTGAAATGCCCCTCTTTGTCTCTAGTAATGTTTGTCTTTAAGTTTGCTTTGTCTGATATTACTGTAGTCTTACCAGTATTCTTATTCTTGGTATTTTCATGGTGTGTGTGTGTGTGTGTGTGTGTGTGTGTGTGTGTGTGTGTGTGTGTAGATAAAAAAGATGTGAAGAAAAGTATGTAACATGTGTACACACACACACACACACACACACATTTTTACCCTTTTACTGTAAACCTGTGCATATTTACAGAATTATTTTTGTGTTGTGTGCAATGTATGGTCAGGTCGTTTTTTAATCTAGTCTGATAGTGGTTAACCCATTATTCAGAGTTTTGGTTTAAGATGGTCATCTTATTTGCGTTCTGTTTGTCTTTCCTGTTGGTTGTTTCCTGTTCCTTCTTTCCTGCCTTTTGTGGGGAAGGTTTGTTGAATACTTTTTGCATTTTATTTTATCTCCTGTATTGATTTTTTACTTATTCCTCTATGTGTCATATTTAGTGTTCCTTTTATAATATGCACCATTAACATTAGTTTGCCTTCAAATAATAATATATTGCTTGGTAAACAGTGTGATAACCATGTGATTCTGTCTACCTCTTGTGCACTTGTATTACTTTTGCATGTTACACCTCACAACACATTATTGGCTGTTTAAATAAAAAATAGATTTAAACACACAAAAGAAATTTAAAAGCACATAAAATAAGGATAATAGATCTTTTGTATTTATCCTTCTATTTGCTCTTTTCTGGTGTTCTTCATTACTTTTTGCAATTCCTAGCTTCCATCTTGTGTTATTTCTTTAGCCTCAAGATCTTCCTTTAACTTTTATTTTATAATGAATAAGTTATCCTGATTAATTCTGTCAACAGGTGTTGATCTGAAAATATTTGTTTACCTTTATTTTTTGGAAGATATTTTCAGTGAATATAGAATTATAGATTAACTTCTTTCTTTCAGCAAAAGAAAAAGATGTTACGATATTGCTTCCAGGTATATTGACTTTTTTTCTGGATTATACTGTTTCTGTAGAGAAGTCAGTGATTATTCTTAGCATTATTCCCCTGCATATAATATTTCCCCCTCTTCCCTCTGGCTGATTTTAATGTTTTCTCTTTGTTTGATTTCTACAGTTTGACTATTTACCTACGTATGATTTTCTTTGTAGTTATTCTCCTGGGAGTTCACTGAGTTTCTTGGACCTGTGGGTTGATCTCTATCATCAGTTTTTGAAAATCCTCAGACATAGTCTTTCCAAATATTTGTTCTGCTTTCATCTTTCTTCCAGTTCTCCAGTGATGTGTATGTTATAGTGCTGAATATTATCCCAATGGTCTCTGATTTATTCATTCTGTTTTCTGTTTGTGTTTTTAATTTGGATAATTTATTTTTCTATCTTCTGGTTCACTCATTTTGTTTTTCCTTGGGCTGAGTCCAGTCCGCTGTTGAATCCATTAAATGGATTCATGTGATGTTATTGTTATTTTTGAGACAAGTTCTCACTCTGTCGCCCAGGCTAAAGTGCAGTGGTGTGATCATGGCTCATTGCAGCCTTGACTTCCTTGGCTCAAGGAGTTCCTCTGCCTCAGCCTCCCGGGTAGCTCAGACTACAGGAGTGGTGCAGGCGCCATACTCAGCTATTAAAGTTTTTGGAGGGATGGGGTCTAGCTATGTTGCCTAGGCTGGTCTTGAACTCCTGGACTCAAGCAGTCCTCCCACCTCAACCTGGGTATAGAGACATGAGCCCAGCCTATATTTTTTAGTTCTGGCATTTCTATTTTGTTTTAAATATAGTTTTTCTCTTCTGAAATTCTACATCTGTTCATATGTTGTCCACCTTTTGAACTAAATTGTTTAATTATCATAATTTACTAGAAGTAATTTATCATAATTATTTTAAAGTTCCAGTCTGCTACTTTCAATATCTGCACCATTTATTTATGTGTATCTTCTATTGGGTTTTTTTCCTTTCATGTGATTGTGGACGTCATTTTTTAAAAATGTCTGTAATTTTTAAATGTGTGACAAACTTTCATTGCTTAAGAACAGTTAAAGATGAATCATATTTTCCCTCAGAAAGAGGCCTCTTACTCTGTCAGGCCCCTCATGTGGGGCTGATTTGATCTCTTTTGTAGCTCAGCTGACTCTAGGCTTTGCTTGTTTGACTTAGATTCTATTCCCCACTGTCTTCAGATGTTTTAAGCTGGGATCACGACATTCGCTTCAGCAGTGTTTGTGTCTTTAGAACCAGGGAAAATCTAGTGGTCTCTATACATTACTGCCCAGCCAGCAGCCCCACTCCTAACTCTCGGTGCCTGGGAGATCGCCTTCCTCCTGCTGTACTGCCGCAATCTTCTGTCTGTCCACACCTGACCCTCAGAAGGTGTGGTTCAGACTTGGGCTGGAGTCTTCTCGCTCATCTGTGGCATGCTTCTCTTTCTCCCACTGCAGATCTCTTCCAGGAGAGACTTTTCGTTTTGTAGAATTCAGGGGATTTTTGTTCCAACTTTGGATCCTCAGGCAGCTCTCTGATGGGTCTTTAAAAGTCAGTGATTTTATGACTTATTAGAGAAGGAACAATCATCTCACACATTTCTGCATTGTAACTAGAAGTCAAAGTCTGGTTATGCTATTCTTAATAAACTCAATATTTATAGAGGTTTTAAGGGTTATACTGTTATCTGTCAAAAAAATGGGTTTCAGGAAATCTGAACACACGTTAATTTATTATTACATAGATTTTCTAAAGGGAAGCATACATAATTTTCTTTTTCTACTCTGAGCAGGTAGGGTTAGGCCAGTGCCTTTTTATGTAGAACATCCTTGGTGTGATTGCCATAGCTTTCTTGGGCTGCTGTTGGTGAAGGAAGTGTAGCAGGTGCTGAGGGTGCACAGTTAGGCAGGAAAGAGGGCTACCAGCCAGGGTGAGCAGGGGCACGCGTGCTCTCTGTAAAAGACAAGAGAGAAAATGCTTTCAGCCTTGTGGGCCTCTGTTGCATATTTTTTGGTTTTGGTTGCTTGTTTTTACAACCTTTGAAAACAGAAAAAAACGTTTGTAGCTGGAGCTATAGAAAACCAGGCTCTGGATCAGGCCACAGTTTACTGACCCCTGGGCCATTTATAGCCATTTTTGGTCTCAGAATTATGTTGAACTGTAACTACCATGCCTTTGGGATACTAATGTGTGAAAAGGCAGAGGATTTAAGTATGAAGTGTCCTTTTTAATAAAGGCCTCAACATATATTTAAACATATTTGAAGTTAAATTATGTGAGTGTTTACGTATTCCACCAAATTTAGAGAAAGCCTTTCATCTTCTCTCTTACAGGAGTACAAACCACCAGGAACTCGTAAACTTCATAACATTCTTGGAGTGGAAACAGGAGGACCTGGTGGGCGACGTGCTGGGGAGTCAGGTCATACGGTCGCTGACTACTTGAAGTTCAAAGACCTCATTTTAAGGATGCTTGATTATGACCCCAAAACTCGAATTCAACCTTATTATGCTCTGCAGCACAGTTTCTTCAAGAAAACAGCTGATGAAGGTACAAATACAAGTAATAGTGTGTCTACAAGCCCCGCCATGGAGCAGTCTCAGTCTTCGGGTACCACCTCCAGTACATCATCAAGCTCAGGTCTGTGTTGCTGCGCTTAGATTAGGCTTGGGAATGTTTTGTGTTTTCTTTGTGAAGTGGGATTACTTTAAAGTGTTGATTTAATTTGTTAATTTAATGGGGAGCATTTACTTTACTTAAATCTGTTGTTTGTAGTTAGCAGTAAATTCATCTCCCCAAAGCTCCAATATTTAGTTACACATGTAATAAATTCTGTTTGACAGTTGGAAATCTATTTACTAACCAGCAGTTTAAACTACTTCTTAAATGGAATTTTTGTCCACATTGCTTGAGTTTTCCCGCAAGGGGAAACCAGACTTCATTGTATTTTAGTTCAGTGGTGGACGAGAGAGAACCTAGTTGTAGTCAGAGAATATGAAGACTTTGTGATATACTTTCAAGTTAATATTAGAGATTTTGTGGTGTGTGTGTGAATACTTTCAGTTTTTGTTTGTTTGTTTTTTTGAGACGGAGTCTCGCTTTGTCACCCAAACTGGAGTGCAGTGGCCAGATCTCAGCTCACTGCAAGCTCCGCCTTTC
>NW_012117154.1:1042102-1080322 GCF_000951035.1 Colobus angolensis palliatus
TCGGCCTCCCAAAGTGCTGGGATTACAGGCCTGAGCCACCGCGCCCGGCCTAGTTTTTGTATTTTTTAGTAGAGACGGGGTTTCACTGGGTTAGCCAGGATGGTCTCGATCTCCTGACCTTTTGATCCGCCCATCTCGGTCTCCCAAAGTGCTGGAATTACAGACTTGAGCCACCGCGCCTGGCCGGATACTTTCAGTTTTAATGGTATAGTTTCAGAGTATAAATTTAAACAAATTGAATTTTAAACTCACAGTTGTATTGTTTTGTGTTGTGATATTTCAGGTGGCTCATCGGGGACAAGCAACAGTGGGAGAGCCCGGTCGGATCCGACGCACCAGCATCGGCACAGTGGCGGGCACTTCACAGCTGCTGTGCAGGCCATGGACTGCGAGACACACAGTCCCCAGGTGAGCTCGCACATGGTTCATTTGCTTGTGTCACCTGCCATGCTCAGGCAGAGCAGCACTGGATGCCAGGTGCCTTTAGAATGACCGTATCATTTACCCTAGAGGTTCATGACGTTCTGCTGTCTAAGAAAATGTCAGTATTTATCATAGAGAAGCACATTCTTGCAGTTGTCCTCCTCCTTGTCTAGAAGTGGCTAACACTTACTGGAGGCATAGCAGTTGTTTTGAATGGTTTTTTTCCTGTGTTTATCTCATTTACCAAAGCAGCATTTTGAGCCTCATGCTTTTTTGATTCCCGTTTTACAGTGGAAACTGAGACTTCATAGGCTGAGTAAATTTCCCTGGGTCATGATCTTAATGACTCGACTCTGCTTCCTCTCATGATTTTTTAGCACTTGTAGTCCTGGATTATGAATCAGTTTCTGGTTTGATTTTAACCTTTTTGTTGTTGTTGTTCTATTTGTTTTCTGTTTTTAAACCTGTTGAAGAAGAGGATCTCATTAAGTACTTTTTCAAAATTGGAGTGAAGCAGATGGTGATGGTGAAAATATTTAAATCATCTGATAAAGTTGTAAGTTGGTTCATACAGAGTTTTGCATGGTGGTGTTTGAAGGTGAGAGGCCAGTGTAGTATTTGATGGATGAGTAAACTGCTGTTGATGAAGAGCGCTCTCCATTCTTGTGACTAGGGCAGCTGAATGGTGCTGGAGAAAATCCCACATGCAGCTGTTTGTCAGCACTGTTAATACTCACCAACCACTGCTGGGCAGTCTTACATGTTTCCCGAGTTGTCCCATCCTCTGCTGTTCTCTTTAATAATAGTTTCAAACTTTTCTACTCTTAGAAACCTTTGCCCTCCCCTTCTCTGTTCTCACCCACTCTTTGCATTGTAAGGAAAAGAGTCCTCAGACAGGACTCTTTCCGCTTTGTAGCATTGAATACGTGATCCTGCCTCTGTGTGCACTGTCCACTTCTCTCTACCCCTTTTTTGTTAGAAGCAATGTGTTTCTTTTTGCCTAAGGCTAAGCCTACTCATTGCCCTGATCCCCTCTCTCCTGCTGTCATGGGGACTTTGCCCTTTGGTCTCCCTTGGCTCTAGTGTCTTCATTCTCTCTTCTTGTGGCTTTTTCTGTTGATCAGCATTTCCTCATCCTCGGGCCTCTCCCATCTTAAGCAGCACCTTTGCGTGTCCCCCTTTCTTTCCCTATACTTCTGCTGCCTGTAGTCTTTGTGTCTTTACTTTGAAGACCTCCTCGCCTGTTCCACGTAGGTCCTGCCCTCCAGCTCTCCTGCCGGTGTCAGCGGTGACCTTCACTGATGGGTTCAGTGGACACCCTAGTGCTATCTTTCTGCATTCTACAACTTCATTTGGAAGTGTTGAGTTTTACCCACTCTTTGAAACACTCACTGCTGGTTTCCTTGGCAGGATGATTTTCTGTCCCGCCATTTCTCTGCCCCTTCCTTCACTGTCTCTTTGGTTTTTCTTTTCTTCTACCCACCCCTGGAACCTGAGTGTTCTTCGAGGCGTGACCCGTGTCCCTGCCCTACTCCCCTTAATGTTTCCTCGATGATTTCAGCCACACGTGCTGGGGCCTGCAGTCACCATCTTCATGCCAGTTGCTCTTAAGTCTTAACTTCTGACTTAGACTTCACTTCTGAACCCCTAGGGCCTTTCTAACTGTTTACTATAAATGTCACCTTGAAAGTCTCAACAATATGTGCACACACAGCACATAAGCTGGTGTCATCATTTTCACTTCCTTCCCAACTCTTCTGCTTTTGCCATTCTTTGTAAAAATGGCCCTAAATTTACCCATTTGCTCAAGTCATAAATCTGGGGGCACTTCTCTCTACGTCTTTCCCCACACTGAATCAGACAGTAAATTATCTGGATTCACCACATCTTAATACGTTTTTATTCTCCACCTTTCACTTTGCCTGGTTGTTATGACTTGTCTTACTAGAAAGTTTGGGAGTGTCTAAAACGGTTGTGGAGTGTCTAATTCCATTCACCTGTCAGCACATTCTCTTCCCTGCAACCAAGTGAGCTTTCTCTAAAGCGGTCTGTTCTTGCTATTTTCCCTACTCTTTTTTTTTTTTTTTTCTTCTGAGGTGGAGTCTCACTCTGTCTCCCAGGCTGGAGTGCAACGGCATGATCTCTGCTTATTGCAACCTCCACCTCCCTGGTTCAAGCAAGTCTCCTACCGAGTAGCTGGGATTACAGACACATGTCACCATGCCGGCTAATTTTTCTATTTTTAGTAGAGACGGGGTTTTGCCATGTTGGCCAGACTGGTCATGAACTCCCAACCTCAGGTGATCTGCCCCTCTCGGCCTCTCAAAGTGCAGAGATTACAGGCGTGAGCCTCCGCACCCGGCCTATTTTCCCTACTTTAAACCAGTTTTGATTTGCCCTTCTACCTGAAATGAAATGTAGACTTCTTACCAAGGCATTGGTGCTTTGCGGGTTCTGGTCCTCACTGAGGCCATACTTTCTCCTCTTCACTCACCCTAGTCACACTGATTTATTTTTCACTTTGTGTAATATGCCACATTCTCTCTCTCTTTTCTCACATTTCCTGTGCTCTCAGCCTGGAATACTCTTTTGCTCCTCCTTTTGCTTTGGTAACTACTATTTATGCTTCAGGTCTTAAGTATCACTACTCCCATGGGCTCTCTCTGAATGTTTAGACTATGCGCCTGTCTCGTCTTCTTCCCTTTCTTTCTTCCAGATCTATTCCATACTGCAAACACATACAAGAGTAGCATGAGACACCACGTTCCTCCCACCTGGATTTCACAGAGGTCAAGATTTTGCTTCAAATCCTTTTTTAATTACTTAATTTTTGAGTTGTTGATATAGTCACACGGTTTCAAAAATAAGTAAATACAAAAGGGAATTCAGTGAAAGGTTTTCCTTCCTTCCATGCCTTCTGGCCCCTCAATTTCTAAACCAGTGTTACTAGTTTATTAGTTTTTTGTATACTTTTGGAGATATTTTATACATATTCAAGCAAATACAAATACGTAGTCTTCATCCACCCTTTGTACACAACTACCATACCAGGCAAACTGTTTCAGAACATCTTGGTTTTTCTAGTCTTGACATGCATTTTGGAGCACTCTCTGTATCAGTACATAGAGAGCTTTTTCATTCTTTTATTTATTTGCACAGTATCCTGTTAGATATTCCATAAGTCTTTTCACCATTCCCCTATTGTTTGTTTATTCATGTATTTATTTATTTTTAGAGCTAGGGTCTTGCTCTGTCACCCAGGCTGGAGTGCAGTCGCGCGATCACGGCTCACTGCAGCCTTGAGCACCTGGGCTCAAGTGATCCTCCCACCCCAGCCTCCTGAGTAAATAGGCCTACAGTTGTATCCCAGCACACCCTGCAGTGAGGTCTCACTATGTTTCCCAGGCTGGTCTTGAACTCCTGGGCTGAACTGATCCTCCCACCTCAGCCTTCCAAAGTGCTGGGATTACAGGCGTGTTCCGCTGTGGCCACCAGTCCCCTATTTATTAATGGGCGTTTAGTTCATTTCCAACCTTTTTTAACTATTTACAAATGGTAGTTTAATAAATAATCCTGTACAGTAGTGTCCCTTCTTATCCATGGTTTCAGTTATGCAGTCAATCATGATCCAAAAATATTACGTGGAAAATTTCAGAAATCATAAGTTTTAAATTCTGTTATGAGTAGCACAATGAAATCTCATGCTGTCCCACCCTAGGCGTGACTCATCCCTTTGTCCAGTGTGTCCACACAGTAGATAAGTTACTTTGTAGCCTTCTAGATTATCAGATCAAAAAACATAGTATGTAGAGGGTTTGGTCCTCTGCAGTTTCAGGCATCCAGTGGGGATCGTGGACTGTATCTCTTGCGGATAAGGAGGCACCACTGTATGTGTCTCACTCACACATACACATTTTATCTGTGATACAAATTCCTGCAAGCAGATGACTGTTTCAAAGGGTAACGTGATTTATAATTTTGATAACTATTGCCAGATTGCCCCCCATGTGATTTTCTAATCCAGTAACTTGATTAACTTCATATATAAACAATTAGTATTTTCTTTTCTGAGAACTCAATGCCAACTTTTCTACTGATTGTTTTCAGCAGTATCTCTTCAAAGTTTGGTTCTCAGACCACCTTCGTTGAATAAACACTTAATTTGTGCCAGCCACTGGTGATAGAGACTGAGCCTTTTGCCTTCCTAGAGCTTACAGTGACACAAGTAAATAAAATGAACATGAATAAAAGTGGCAAGTAGCATTAGCTCTTAAAAAGAAAATAAGGATAATTTGGTAGAGAATGACTGTTTGTTGGATAGGATGTATTAGAGTAAACCAAACTCTGATATGACAGATAGACCCCCAAAATATGGTAGCTTAAGGAGTACCAAGTTTCCTTCATTTTTGTCTTAACAGTCCAGAATAGGTGTTCAGGATAGTGGCTAGGCTGTCTTCCAGGTCCTGGTTTCCTACCATCTTGTGGTTCCACCATGCCTTAGGGCCTAACTGTCTACTGTGTCCGGCAGGCAGAAGGACTTGGGAGGTACTATTTTGTGTGCCAGGCTAGCAGTGACATACAAAGTTTCATTCACATTCCGTTGACAGCTTAGACATGTGGCCATCAGTGAGTACAAGGGAGGCTGGGAAGTGTTGTGTAGCCATGTGCTCAGGAACGAGAAGAATACTGTGCACAACCTGTAGCTTCTACCACAGTGGTTGAGGCAGTATCAGTCAGAGTGGTCAGGGAACGCTCTGGAACTGAAGTGATGAAAAAGAGACATCCAAGCAATAAGAAAATCCAGGAAATAACATTTCTAGGCAGAGGGGAGCAGCGTGTTATTAGTACACTGAGGCATTTGAGAGATAGTTACCCAGGGGAGGAATGGAAGGCAAGCCTTCTTTGGTTGGAACCCAGGTAGCCAGGGATAGGATGGGTGGAAAAAGAGGTTGGAGAAGTGGGCATTGGCCAGGTGATGCAGACCGTTGTATCCATTTGGGATTGTTTTGTTTTTCTAAGTGCAGTGAGAAGTCATTAAAGGATTTTAAATAAGGAAGTGATTGGATTTGTGTTACGAAAAGATTGTTCCTGCTGCCCTTTGGAGAAGGGCAAGGATGGAAGCAAGGAGTTCATTTAGGGGGCTGTTGTGTTAGCCTAGGCAAGAGGAGATGGTGGGGATGAAGAGAAGAGGCCAAATTTGGCATCTGTTTCATAGGTGGACGCGTAAGTTCTTGCTCATGGGTTGGACAGAGGCATTGTTAAGCAGCTGGGTAGATAGTAGTCCTTTATTGAAAGAAGAAAGATGGAGAGAGGAAGGACATGAGGGATAAGTAAAGACTTCCTTTTGGACCTGCCTAGAATAGTATCTGGCCCTTTTCGGGGAATATTTGCAGACCCCTAGCATAAACAGTGCTCCCAAGGGAAGACAGTGGCTAGTGAAATAGATGAACCTATTTAAGGATATAACTTCCTACAAATTGCAGCTTTCATGATGAAATTTTTTTGCCCTTGAATGTATTTGGGATATTGTATTATAAAACTGTCGCCGGGCGCGGTGGCTCAAGCCTGTAATCCCAGCACTTTGGGAGGCCGAGAGGGGCGGATCACAAGGTCAGGAGATCGAGACCATCCTGGCTAACACGGTGAAACCCCGTCTCTACTAAAATACAAAAAAAAAACTAGCCGGGCGAGATGGCGGGCGCCTGTAGTCCCAGCTACTAGGGAGGCTGAGGCAGGAGAATGGCATGAACCCGGGAGACGGAGCTTGCAGTGAGCTGAGATCCGGCTGCTGCACTCCAGCCTGGGCAACAGAGCGAGACTCCGTCTCAAAAAAAAAAAAAAACTGTCTAACACATTAAAAGTTTCAAAAACACTTAACCCGTGATTAATGTAATGCTAGTTTGTGTCATCGCTTTTGATGGAAGATTAAAGCTTGGAAGCAGTCCTCTGAAAAATCCTTTTAAAAATCTGTTCTTTCAGGTGCGTCAGCAATTTCCTGCCCCTCTTGGTTGGTCAGGCACTGAAGCTCCTACACAGGTCACTGTTGAAACTCATCCTGTTCAAGAAACAACCTTTCATGTAGCCCCTCAACAGAATGCATTGCATCATCACCATGGTAACAGTTCCCATCACCATCACCACCACCACCACCATCACCACCACCATGGACAACAAGCCTTGGGTAACCGGACCAGGCCAAGGGTCTACAATTCTCCAACGAATAGCTCCTCTACCCAAGATTCTATGGAGGTTGGCCACAGTCACCACTCCATGACATCCCTGTCTTCCTCAACGACTTCTTCCTCGACATCTTCCTCCTCTACTGGTAATCAAGGCAATCAGGCCTACCAGAATCGCCCAGTGGCTGCTAATACCTTGGACTTTGGACAGAATGGAGCTATGGACGTTAATTTGACCGTCTACTCCAATCCCCGCCAAGAGACTGGCATAGCTGGACATCCAACATACCAATTTTCTGCTAATACAGGTCCTGCACATTACATGACTGAAGGACATCTGACAATGAGGCAAGGGGCTGATAGAGAAGAGTCCCCCATGACAGGAGTTTGTGTGCAACAGAGTCCTGTAGCTAGCTCGTGACTACATTGAAACTTGAGTTTGTTTCTTGTGTGTTTTTATAGAAGTGGTGTTTTTTTTCCAAAAACAAAGTGCAAAGCTGCTTGAATCAGAAGGAGATTAACACACTGAACCGCTACAAGAGGGCAAAGCTGACTTTTTTTTTTTTTTAACTTGAAAAGATTGCAAAGGGACATTGAAGTGTTTAAAAGAGCCATGTCCAAACCCATCTTCATGGATAGCTCAGAGGTATCCTCTTTTTGCTTCCCCATTTTAACTTGCCACATCCCAGTCATAGTGGGTTTTTTTTGTCTTTCTTTTCAGCAAAAATATTCAGATGTTGGTCTTGGTCATTTGCCAACTAATTTTAAAATAAAAGGCACTGCACATAATTTGCATAAAGGGCCCATGAGGGTGTTTTTTTTCTTTTTGTCCCCCCCACTATTTTTTTGTTCTGTTTTGTTTTGGGTGGGAGGGTGGGAAATTTGGGTTTTTAAGTCCTCTAAACACACTTGGGCACGGAAATGCAGTACTGTAAGGAAGAGGGACCTCCAGCTTCCACAAACACCATCTTCAGCTGTATGAAAGGGACGGTTGTGTTGAAGTTTGTCAGGCACAGTAAGCATGCTGAGTGGCGGGGATCAGAACTCTCCTATCTGAACCTACTGAGGATCAAAGCAGCAATTACATGGGATCCTGTGGCTCTCCTGTTGTAGAGGCCACAGGAAGATAGGATGGAACGTGACTGGTCTCCTAACCAAGGTGCACTGAGAAGCAATCAACGGGTCAGTCGTGGCCAGTCCTGGGGAGGTCTGAGTGGTGGTCTTTGGGATAACCTTTGGCCTTATGGATTTGGACTCGAAATTAGAAGAGCCTACCATTTCAGATGCAATCACTTTTGGACATGCTTTTGCAGACAGTCCTTAATGCTGAAAACACAGAGAATGGGTAATTCAAGAGGCCTTTCTTTTAAAATAGACTTTTGTGACCCACTAATTGTAAGGTATTGCAAGGTCACTTTGCGTGTGTCATAAAGTTGACTTCCTTATTGGTTGAAGGTCACAGAAGTAGTGGTTTGCTTTGATGGAAATAGCTACAGCTGTGTCCCTTCCTGCTTTTTACTTTTTCTTTTGCTTTTTCTCGGCACGTGGTATCTCCACCATTTCTTCTGCACAAAGATGTCTTCTGTTCATCCTGAACATTTTTAAAAAATGCAGAATTTTATGTGACTGCTTTTTTGCCTCACAATTATGCTGTGAATTTTACAAAAATTTATTTTCTTTTTTGATAATTTATTGTACCAAAGCTGTTTTTATAGCACATAGATGTCTGTAACCAATAATGTAGCAGTTCTGCACTTTGACACAAGGTGTAACTAGACCATTTTTAAATGTCAGTTGAAAATTATGGCTGTACTATTGCTTAAACAAAACTGGAACTGTTGTTGAATCCATAGCCAATACATTTACAGCAATCTGTGTACTGAACATAATAGATTGACATCTAATTCAAGATTACAACATCTGTTACATTCTAAGTGTGTTCAGGCTTCTGAAGGTAAAGGGACACTGGATCCAGAAGCTATGGAACCAGCAGTTGATTCTTGTATTCCTGATTAACCTACTTGTAAAGTTGAAAGCAAGACCTTGATTGCACCAACAGGTCCAGAGTATGAGCGCAAGTAAAGCAGAACTCTCATGCGTGACCTGAGCAGACAGGCTGGTATTATTAACAGGTGCCTCGTGTTGAGATTACGCTGCCTTAATGTAACACAGTCTGGCAGTTGCTAAATTTGTGTTCCCATTTTAAATTGACCAATTTTGGGGTGTGACACTTTTGAGCGGTTGAATTGGGAGAATGAAGTAATTTACCTGTCCAGGATCAAAAGAAGCCTAGAAAAGAAGCAGTAATCTACCTCTGCCGCTAACCTGTTTTAAGACGACTCAGCAGAACACCGCCTTTCATTCTATTGGGCAATTCCATGTGGCTGACTAGGTCAGTTTTTTTTCTGAACAAAAGCAGGTTTTTATATGTAAACAGTGACAAAGGCTAAACACTATGTAAATGTGAATGGAAACTTGGAAATATTCGTTTTTATAAACTACAGAAATTTTTTGTTTATCAGGAAATCCATATTTATTTTGTAATTAACTGTCAAGCCTGTGGATGATTTTTTTGAACTTGGTAGTTCTTAAAGGTTTACAGTGAATAAAAGGATATCATCTTGAGTATAGCAATATCAAAAGGAATTCAGTAGTTACTGCTGTTTAGGAATAATGAGGTTAAGAAATCATATGGGTCAGGTCATTTTTTTTCTGTGCTGGTTGCCACATCTTAGCAAGCACCAAAAAACTAAAGCAGTTTTTAAACCTATATTTACATAAAGAAAATCATAAAATCCAATGCTTCTGCATACTGTGTTATGTTACAGTCCAGTTTTGTGTGCTTTACTACACAGTTTGGTTACAGGACTTCTGTGCATTGTAAACATAAACAGCATGGAAAAGGTTAAATACCTGTGTTCAGATTGTAAGATCTAGTCCGGACTTGCTGTGTATATTGTAACGTTAAATGAAAAAAGAACCCCCCTTTGTATTATAGTCATGCGGTCTTATGTATGATAAACAGTTGAATAATTTGTCCTCAGACTCTTTACTATGCTTTTTTAAAATTAATTTAAGAAAAATGTAAACATAGTAAAAATCTTCCTATGCAATTAACCTGGTCCAGGTCTGGTAGGTATACTATCAAAGTTGAGTTAAATGTGTAAAAAGGAAACTATTTGAGATACATCGACATAGGCGTCAGCAATCTCTGAAAGTAAAAATTGGAGGTTTAACAGATCATTTTGATTTTTCACATTGATTTTTTTATTTGAATGCTTACATAATATTTTTGTGGTTCAAAATGCTAGTGTTTTAGTTGGTAACATTTAGAATGGATGGTGAGGGTCTGGTGGTTTTCTCTGATACGCTTTGACGTGCTTGGATGAAGGAGGGAATACGAATACTCATTCTTCCTTCCCCAAATCTTCATATGGGGACATATCAGAATTCTAGAATTCTTGCCACTGTGATTCAGTTGGTAACCTAAAGTCTTCTCTTCTTACAAATTAACCTGTTTCAGTATATATTAAGGTGGCTTTCAAAAGGTAAGATACTTATTTAAAAGTTAAATGTGAGTCTGTAAAATTAAGGTTGGTTGCGTAAAGTTGAAGTTAACCACATGTAAGAAAGGAAAACTTCCCATTAGTTTTATTTCTTAGGATGTGAGAATTTTACCTCGGTAAAGGGCACATTTTATGATATTGGGCTGAAAAAAAAACACGACTTATTTTTATTTAAAATTACATGTAGAAAATCATGAAAGATTCAGTAATTATGTTAGGCCCACAGGTGACCATTGAGTTTGCCCCTGTACTGCTTCCCAGCTTTTGTGGTGGTCAACTTAACTGTTCCGTTCTTCCAACAGGGAGATACATAATCAAAATACACGTGAAGACAAGATAGCAGGCACTCAGTTCTAGGCCAGTTTCTCAGTTTCCTTTGGGCCTGTCTTTATTTTGATAGCCCTCAGAATACAAGTTCAGACGTGGTCCGGCGCGTTCCGGGTGGTATCCCCATAGACAGAATACAAGTTCAAGACTCATTTTTATGTTCATTTTTATAGTGGTAGACTGTGTGTAATCAACCGGGTGGTTCGTTCCAAACACGTGACGTGGTCTTAGTGCCATCTATGAAGAAAGTTTGAAAATGTAGTGGGGACAAAAGCTGTGTGTGACTTTGGTATACCCAGACTTTATTCAGATTTCTTAAAAATCTGCTAGGGATGTCTGTTGACCAGACGTTGGAAAACCTTTGGTGTCGGGGAGAGTAGCGCAGAAGTTCTGATTTTCTAACCCTGGCTCCTTATCTAGGCCTGTTTCCTTGGATGAAAACATACATCATCAAGTAATTTGTAGTACAAAGAACAAGAGAAGAAACCCTAAGAAGACAGCTTATTTGTTATCCTCCCTTTTTATGACTAACCTTAATCCCAATGAATCCACTGAGAACCAGCCTGTGGATGCCTACTGGGCTTTCACACTGGGCCAGGAATTTTTGATGTATATCTGTGTTGAAAGCACTGGATGCTTGTTTGGTGGAAGACGTGTTCACTGAGGTAAGTGGCTCATCGCTTGCTGTGTTTGGCTCTCTCTCCGGCACTATATATAGCCAAGGTCCCAGATTTTGACAGCTCTCAGTGGGTGTTCTTGCATCAGAACTTCTAAAAAATAACACCACCTTAATACTGAGACTGTCAGGTATTTGTCAGTATTTACTTCTAATTTCCTACTTTAAATCTTAAGAGACAAGAAAGTATTTCTCCAACTGGACACTGATTTGAAAGACAGTAACTAGAATGCTACAGGTCTCTCTCCCAGTATGCAGCTGCTTTACCTGAAAACTTTTCCCCATAATTTCCCATCTTTAGGGTATGTCCCTGTTACTACAAAAAAAAAAAAAAAAAAAAAAAAACAGGTGAGGAATTAATGTGGGTAAATTTCCATTTCAGTTGAATTTCCTGCCATCCTCAGCAAAACCTGTGAATGCTTTCTCAAAGCATTGAGGAGGCAGAGACAAGCCTTAAACCAGCTTCCTTTTGCTTTTACCAGGTAGCCTGGTTCAGTCCCAGCTGGGTCCTGAAGGAGCACAGTACTAGAGCTTGAGTCATGTTGATGAATAAAGTGCGTTAAGTTTGGGTCAGGCAAAATGGTGGCAAAAGTTCATGATGCAGGACAGAGGAAAGAAGTGGACAAGACAAGTGGAGCCCAACTCTGTTCCAAAGGGAGGCCGGGCGATGCTGTCATGGGCATGGTTGGCCGAGTTGTCATAGCTAGAGAAAGGTTGTGTAGGTATTAGTGCTTAACATGTCATCTGTTCAAAAGACCAGCTGTTTGATAATCTTTCTGATTAAATTTCTGAAATTGCTACCTTAGGGATTTTTTTCTTTATTTCTGTGAAGTTTTGCTTCCATTATATACTCATTCATTAGTCAGTGTACTTGCCTCTGAATTCCATATCTGAAACTGCAGTCCAGGCAGAGATTCAGAGCCAAGGGCAAAATGAAGTGGCCGACGCTAGGTATGTGTGGTAGTTCTGCACTAGCGCGGCCAGGAAGCAGCCAAGCAGGTGTGCTGGACGGAGGATTATTAACGAACACCCAGGCAAGAAGACGGGCCTGAGCCTGAGTGTGTTCAGCAGAAAGTGTTTTACTTAAAAGAGACACTGGGATGACGACTTGGGAATCATCCTCCACTCACTGTTGTACAGAAAGACTGCAGAGAAGGGCACTGTTGGGGTGGGGTTTGTTCACTCCCTCTGAAATGAAAATACCTCTAGTGGCATGAAATGGTTAAGTTTTTTTAATGTTATTTCTTTTTTAGAGACGGTGTCTGGCTTTGTCACGCAAGCTGGAGTTTAGTGGTGTGATCGCAGTTCACTGCAGCCTTAAACAACTGGGCTCAAGTGATCCTCCCATCTCAGCCTCCCAAGTAGCTGGGACTACCAGTGCACAACCACCATGCCTGGCTAATGTTTTTAATACGGGGTTTTGCTGAGTTGCTCAGGCGGTACTCAAACTCCTGGCCTCAAGTGATCCTCTAGCCTGGGCTTCTCAAACATAAATAGGCTGGGCATGGTGGCTCACGTCTGTAAAGATTTAAAGCGGAATGCAGTGAAATGGCACGAGAAAGAGCATTTTAATGGACATCACAGACAAGCCTTGTTCTGCTGAAGAGGTGATGCCGCTAGGTGGGGAGGAGCTCACTTCAGGCACCACTCCCACTTCCATTGCCCGCAAATCCAGGAGAGAAATGACTAATGAACTCTAGTGATCTCAAACTGCTAAAGCAGTTTAAAACCATCAATTTAAAATGACTTTCCAGCCTTGCTGTACTTTAAACTCATCTGTAGAACTTTATAAAACCACAGATGCTCATCACACTGGCAGAATTTTAGATTCAGAGTTGGAGTGGGGCCTGGAGCTGTTTCCTGAAACTTTGTGGGTGATTCTGAACCTGCAGCCAGGCAGGACTCGGGCAAGAAGAGGCATGTGGCTAATCTGACGGAAGTCTGAATTCAAGAACTTTTTTTTTTTTTTGAGACAGTCTCCCAGGTTGGTGTGCAGGGGCGCGATCTCGGTTCACTGCAACCTCCGTTTCCCAGATTCAAGCAATTCTCGTGCCTCAGCCTCCCAAGTAGCTGGGACTACAGGTGCACACCACCACACCAGGCTAATTTTTAGATTTTTGGTAGAGATGGGGTTTTGCCATGTTGGCCAGGCTGGTCTTGAACTTCCGACCTCAAGCTATCCACCTGCCTCGGCCTCCCAAAGTGTTGGGATTACAGGCATGAGCCTGTAATCCACACCCAGCCCCAAGAACATCTTGAAATGGAGTTTGATTACCAAAGTTTACATAGAGTAATGGAGAATTAAAATTCACAATTTATGGTGCATTACAAAATGTTATAAACAAGCCTCCGAGAAAGGCAGAAATTGCCAGATGTAAGTATATAAAACTTAACACAATTTGTTCCTTTTTGTCTTCTTCCTTGTGGAGATGGGTCAGTGTGACATCCTATTCATTAATAGCTCTCAGATGTCCCACAAGAATGGTACACGTTGTTTACCAACAGTGGGAATGGAATTGGTTCCTTTATATCTCACTCTCATTTGGTCTTGTAAGCCCATGAAGGGTTTCCTAGGGGACTAGCCACCAGCTCTGTATAGTAGTTTCCCTCTCTAGAATCCCAAAGAGGTTCAGATCCCACTGCTCCTCTCGTTGGCTTCGTGACCCTGGGCACGCTGCTTTACTTGCCCAAGGATCACTCGTCTCTTTGTACAATGAAGATATCCATAGTGTCCACTTAGGAGATACTGTGCACGCCTCAGTGAGGTAATGTCCACAGAAAGCACAACGGCTAGTATATAAGAAGTATCCAATAAATACAATACGTGGCTATACAGAGTGGAGTCCACAGCCTGAATAGAACTTCCTGTTTCTTTGTAAATACAACAAACAGTGCAGGAAAATGGAGTGGGCAGTGTTCTCCGTGGAGGACTAAACAGCATTGCTTTCCAGCTGACTCTTATATTTGGAGTCTGCAACTAGGTGTTAACATTACTAGTTGGTTTTGCATCCTGCACAGTCCCTGTATCTATTTCAGAATTTAGAGGTTTGTTGTGGGGAGTTTTTGAGTAGTTTGCTTTGCTTGATGAAATATATTTAAATGTTGTATAAGGATGGGTTTTCAGTAGAATTTTTCTATACAACCTCAGGGAGACTGCCTGGAGGAGTAACGATGGTAAGGGTCTATTTTTGAACAAGCATTGTCATTAGACCCTTGTGATCACTTGTCCAGGGGCTGGTCCCCACCCTTTGCTCCCATTCCAAGGAAAGTCTGTTACATTTTTAGCCTTCAGAGGTTTGATGCAGATCAGGGAGAGAAGAGGGTGACAAAAATCAGCTCTAAGTTTATAAATGAAACAGGGATATTACCGGGGAAGCTTTTGGAATGTGATAGGTTGTAACCCACATTTTGAAAGCAGTAAGGAACTAATTGCTGCCTTTTTCTTCTCCTTTTTTTATTCTGTTAACTTTGTTGATAATATTAGGTGACTACATCGAGCCTGGGTTCTCTCAGTGTTAGCCTGTTATTCCTAAAGTATCCTCCTCTCCTTATATCAAATATAAGGACAAAAATGTCTCAGGATAAAAGTCTGTCTGTTTGCATTAGACTACACATGATTACAATGTAATCATGTATATTATTACAACGGGCCGTGGATTTGGATGGATGATGAAGCGGAAACAAGGGATCTAATCATGGGATGTAACTGTTCACCTCAGGTAGATAAAAATACTTCTGGGACAAGTAAATTAGACAAGCTTTTGTGCTTCCCAGCACCTGCGGGTCTTGTGCCTGGCCAGTCTGGGCAGCTCTGCGCTCAGAGGCCTTCGGCACGATGGGTCCTCCCAGCACGGGCTTCAGCGCTCGGCGCTGGATGAGATCTACAGGGCTCAGTGTGCTTGGAGTCCTGGATTCCTTCATGGCCCTGGATTGTGACTGCTGCTGTATTCCAACTGAGTGGGTTTTGCTCTTCACAGAGCGCTTACACAGGATTCTTACCTTCTGACTGGAGTGTCACCCTCACGCGGGAATGTGGGTGCTGGAGAGACGGGCTACCTCCTTCTGTAGGTGGGTGTTTCTGAAGGCATATCCCACTAATCATGTAATGCAGCTACTTAACATCTTCTGTAGTCTTGAAGAATTCAGATTAGGAGCTTGTCCAGGGAGGGCTCCCACGTGCGTATTCACTGATGGTGGTCTTTCTCCCCAGCTCGGTTTTGTCTGTGGATTAGAGTTCTGACCATCTTCACTAGAAGTGGGGGCAGCTAGCAATGACTAGATGCAAAAGAAGCAAAAGAATAAACTTCATTTTACTGGCAAAATTAAAACAGTGAACTTGAAATATCTCCCCTACTTCCTGCAGAGACACTGAATCAAAGAAAGCAATCAGTACTAACCCCGGAAACAATTGAGAAATGAACAAAAAGTCCTACCCTGAAGAAGAAGAATGTCTTATCAGCAAAGGGTCTTGGGGCAGCTGGTGTGAGGACTGTATAAGAGAAATCAACAAATATTAATTGAACACCAGTCATGTGCAAAGCACTTAGCTAGGTCTTAAGGATGAGGACAAAAAGCACGTCACATTTTGTTCTTACAAGTGGGAAAGATAAGTAATTACAAGTAAGCCAAGTGTTTAAAAGAGTGTGAACAGAGACCTTATTCTAACCCAGAGAGGCTGTAAAGTGCTGTTCTCCCCAGGAACTAAAGTTCTAGCTGATACCTAATGGAGGAATGGGTGTTAACCAGGTGGGAATGCTCTAGAATCTAGGAGAAGACAACAGGCCATTCGAAGGTGAGGAGCCTTGCCAGCATCAGTTTATAAGTTAATAGAGTCAAGAGCTATTTAGGAAGGAGAGCTGACAGACCTCGGGGACTGAATGGATTCTGGGAGCAGGGGTGAAAAGGAGAGGAGTCAGGTTTCCTCCCAGAGTTCTAGGACTTTGCGTGCTAAGGGCTTGTAGGAGAACTATGTGGAGATGTCTGGTAGGCATCTAGAATGGATGGAGGAGGGGGAAGTCAGGCCTGGGAATGGCCGGTTTTTGGTCATTCTCATATAGGCAACTGATGGTGAATGGGATGATCTAAAGGGAGATGGGAGGAGAGCCTAGGACACTTAAATAAGACAAACTTGTATGTTCTAAAAATGAGCATCATTGCAGCTTTCTCAACCCTAGGATAGTTTTCAGATGTGCCAAGGGATAGAAGATTGTCCAGCCCCTTGCTGCCCAGTGTGGTCAGTGGACCGGCGACATTAGCATCACCTGGGTGCTTGCTAGCAATGCAGAATCTCAGGCCCCAGCCCAGACCACTAGATGAGAATCTGCATTTAAACAAGGTACCCAGGTCATTCATGCACGTTAAAAGTCTGAGAGACACTGCCCCAACACCCTACTTTAGAGTGAGAAAACAATGGGTTTAAGCAACTTGCAGAAAATGACACAACTGACCAGCGGCAAGCTGTCTTCTAGTCAGGCCTCTTTCCAGTTCTCCATGCTGACCTTGACTTTCGAGATCACATACCAAGACCTTCAGCTGGATGGTCCCTGTAGCTGCTGTGACCACTAGAAGGAGAGTTGGGGTGAGACTAATTTAATATCAATTTAGGCTTAGGGTTAGGGAAAATGTAGTGAAGGATGACTGTATTGTCCTAATGAACCACAATGGTGCCTACAAAATTTTTATTTTGGCAAACCTTCCATGAATTTGGAGATGTTGATCAGGTTTCTCTCCGACAATCTTCTTGTTTAATTGTGAAACTAGAATCACTTCCAGGAAGCTCTGAAGAATCAAGTCTGAGTGATGCAAGCTGCTTCCTCCTTCCTTCTTAAAAGACTGCCCATTTCCCTCTTCCCAAGATCATTTTCTCCCATTCTTGTTTCCAGGATCCACAGTTCCTGCTCTGCTTCCACTTTCCCAAGTAGTGGTTCAAGCTGTCTGCAGCAGCAGCTCTGGGGTGCTGGGACACTGCTGGGTGACACACCACAGTGTGTGCTTCCCCATGCTGCTTCCACAGTCCCCTCTTGCTTCTCCCACATATTAGTCTTCATAGATCATTCTTCATCAATTCTTAATTTTATTTTTTAGAGATAGGGTCTTGCTGTGTTGCCCAGGCTGCAGTGCAGTGGCACAATCTCTGCTCACTGCAGCCTCCACCTCTGGGACTCAGGCAACCCGCCTGCCTCAGCCTCCCAAGTAGCTGGGACCACAGGTGCGTGCCACTGTGCCTGGCTAAATTTTATTTTTTGTAGAGTTGAGGTCTCACATTTTTGCCCGTGCTGGTCTTAAACCCCTGGGCTCAAGTAATCCTTCTGCCTCAGCCTCCCGTTACAGACAGGAGCCACTGCATGCAGCTGATGAATTTTAATTTAGGCCCCTTTCTTTGTGAGAGGGGGCCCCAGGATTACGCCCCTGGATTAAAAGAAGCTGGGAGGCTCCCCAGGACCTTGAACAAAGGTGGAAATAGGGGTGTAAATGGAAGAAAAAATGAAAGAGATTCATTACATTCTAATGACTATCAGGGAAGCTTTAGTTTTTGTCTCCCTGAAGCAGCAACCTGCTTTCCTGCTGCTGTTACCACATCCTTCCAGGGCTATGGGCTGTTCAGGAACAGGAGAGCTCTGGAAGAGCAGCGACGACTTTGTTTCCTGCCCTTTGCAGATTAGGCATTAGCAAGGTACCTACTGTTTTTGTATGGCTCAACAAACTAATGATGATTTTCACATTTTACATGGCTGAAAAACATCAAATGATATTCAGGACACAGGGAAATTATATGACATTTAAATTTCAGTGTCCATAAACGAAGATTTATTGGAACATAACCACATTCATTTGCAAGTTGTCCATGACCACTTTGGTGCTATTGTGGCACTGTACTCCAGCCTGAATGACAGAGTGAGACTGCATTTCAAAACAAAAAGTTGAGAAAATGAATTCAGTACAACCTGAAGTGGAATCTGCTAAGATGTGTTATGACTGTTCATACTAGAAATATATGTGTGTGTTAGTCCATTTTCATACTGCTATAAAGAAATGCCTGAGCTGGGTAATTTATAAAGAAAAAGAGGTTTAATGGACTCACAGTCCCACATGGCTGGGGAGGCCTCACAATTGTGGTGGAAGGTGAAGGAGAAGCAAAGGCATGTCTTACATGGCGGCAAGCAAGAGAGTGTGTGCAAGGGAACAGCCCTTTATAAAACCATCAGATCTCATGAGACTTACTCACTGTTATAAGAACAGCATGATAAAATCCTGCTTCCATGATTCAGTTACCTCCAACTGGGTCCCACCTATGACACGTGGGGATTATGGGGGCTACAATTCAAGATGAGATTTGGGTGGGAACACAGCTAAATCATATGAGTGTGGAATAGAAAAAGGCTCAGTTGGACAACTTACAAAGCTTGTAATAATAGAAGGTGTTAAAGCCTATAGATTATTCATTGTATTATTTAAGTCAACAGATACTTTGTGGGAAATATTTGAATTTATCATGCATTATTGAACCAGTATTGTCAATAGCAAACTTCCTTTAGTTCTTGTGGACTTCACTATCAAGAGCTCTCATGAATTTTTGTCAGAACTATTAGCTGAATATCCCAACATGGCCTATAATACAGCAGTTCAATGGTTTAGTAGTGGTGAAGTTTCATTTAAGTTTTGAGCTCAGGACAAGGATTGAAATTTTTCTGAATGAGAACTGCCCTGAACCACCGTTACTAAACACTGAATAGTTTTGGAAATTCACTTTTGCTGCATACTTGATAGTGTTTCTTAAGGAGTTCAGCCTAAAACCACAAGACAAAAACAGTGTTTATGTGAAGCTCCTACTGTGTTAAGTGATTTCAAGAAGAACTATTGTTTGAATCACAACTAATGTTACTGCTTTAAGCTCTTCCCATGTTGTTAAAAGTTAAAAAAAGAAGAGCTCCATTCCCACACGCATTTGCCACAGATACATTATCTCAGCCCAAACTACAGTTTGAGCTGTGTGTTAGGGACCTCAATGCAAACCCAAAAGAAATGTTTATATTTCAGAATCCATTGATCTGCAATTGAGAAGTGATTAATCTATTGAAAGGCAACTATCTAAAGAAAATTTTAATAGAGTCAAATAGAATCTTATAAAAACATATAAATGTGATTTATGTAATAAATATGCTAAGCTAAACATCTTATGCTCATGAGCTGGGTGTAGTGGCTCACATTTGTAATCCCAGCGCTTTGGGAGGCTGAAATGGGAGGGTCAGTTCAGCCCAGGAGTTCAAGATCAGCCTGGGCAACAATGAAACCCTGTCTCTACAAAAAAAAAAAAAAAGATACAAAAGTTAGCCTCTCATGTGGTGGCACATGCCTATGGTCCCAGCTACTTGGGAGACCGAGGTGGGAGGATCATCCGAGCCTGGGAGGCAGAGGTTGCAGTGAGCCGAGATCACACCACTGTTCTCCACCCTAGATGACAGAGCAAGACCCTGTCTCAAAAAAAAAAAATTATGCTCATAGACCTAGTGGTGTTGGGAAGGTACCTACCTGTGTGAAGACATGTTCAAAGATGAACTATGTCACATCTCATTCCAAATCAGCATTAACAGATGAACATACGCAAATATGCAATTGGTTTTGACGATTCACAACACTAGCTCTGAATATCAATTAGGGAAATGTTATTCCCCCAAAAGATTTCCAGTGGGTAGGCCGGCATTACCCAAAAATTGTACTCTATCATTATCCTTGAATTTCATCGTTAAGATTTTTTTGGAAAATATTTTTGCAAATACATATTCTCTTCTTATAGAAAACACCTATTCAGTATTTTAGATGTGTGCCTTTTGACCTAGAAAACCTAAAGTATTTGTTATCTTTAAAGAAAACATCTCTAAGAGACGGAGTAAATAAGTGGGTTTGGGCTTACAGATTGGTATCCCCAAAATTGGGGCAGGAATCTGGGACCTTGTGCTCCCTCTCCCCAGCACAGCCTCTGCTTCTTAAACTCTTGGGGCCTGTAGGAGGAAGGCACTTGGTGAGAACCACCAAGAGGACAGCTACATGCCCAGCAGCAGGAGATGGCAGCCCAGAGATGAGTTTGCAGGCCTGCAGCTCGTCTGCTGAGCACGTCTGCACTCATGCTCTCATGCTGATCTCCACTGATCAGTCTGCCTGCTTAGAGGCAGTCCTGTTGTGTGGATCATCTCTCTTAATTCACACAGTAGCCTTGTGAAGCAGATGGACCCTGTTCCTGTCCTCATTTCCCTGATGGAGAAAATTGAGGCCCCAAGAGAACGGTCACTTGTAGCATCCATTGGCTGCAGTGTTGAGACCAGTTTTTGACACCAGGCAGAAAGAATCCAGAGACTGCTCTGAACTGCTCTGCAAAGCACACTGGTGAGGAATGCTCAGAATTACTGCCCCACATTGAGAGGCATTTCTTTATTCCTAGTACCGAAAGAATGCTTAGCAAATAGGCTTTGGAGTCAGAGGCAGGCAGAGCCTCCCTGCCACTTTTTTTTTTTTTTTCTTTTTTTAAATAGGAGACAGGTTCTCACCCTGTCGCCCTGACTGGAGTACAGTGGCATGTTCGTAGCTCACTATATCCCTGAACTCCTGGGCTCCAGCAGTCCTCCTGCTGAGCTCAGCCTCCCGAGTAGCTTGAACTACAGGTGCATGCCACCATCAAGCCTGGCTAATTTTTTTAAATTGTTTTTGTAGAGACAGAGTCTTGCTATGTTGGCCAGGCTGATCTTGAACTCCTGGGCTGAAACACTCCTCCCAACTTGGCCTCCCAAAGTGCTGTGATTACAGGCGTGAGCTATCATGCCTGGCCTAGACCCCATTTTGAATCACAGATCTGTCATATACTAGCTGAGTGTCATTAGGCAAATTGCTTAGCCTCTCTGATCCTCTATTTTCCTCAGCTCTCAAATGGGGATAATATTTGCCTTACAACATTGTTAGGGTTGGATACAAGTTTGGAAGGCCCAGGTGTGATGGTTGGCACACAAAGGCTAATACTGGGATTCCGAGGAGTCCCGTGTGTTGGGCCCATCCTGGCCCTCAGCTTGTATATTTTAGCAGTCATTCAGCCCCATCCTGCCTCTCCCTGTAAAAGTGGCCAGAGGAGGGCCCCCAAACAGTCAAATTCACCAGTGGTCTTGCCCGTGTAGGGTGTTTCTGGGATCAGAGGGAAGAGGAGGATTAATGATTCCAGAACTATAAAAAGTCCTCAATTTCCACCTTTCTGGTCTTACTCTTGGAATCCAGGGTCGCCATTAGCATTAGGGAATATGGAGGAACCCCCTTTTCGGGCTTGTAGAAACCCACAGATGCATTTCTCAGGGGCTGGGCCATGTGTGCATTCTTCCCCAGTCTCCTTCCCACTCCCACTGGTGATGGCCCGGGCTTATCTTTGGCTGGACTCATTGTTATAATGCATGCCACTGATGAAGTGCTCACTATGTTGAGTCTCTGTGCTGAAGAGTCCACTTCTTCCTTGCTCTGGGACTTTGGGTAAGGTACTTAAACTGTCTGGGTCTCTGTTTCCTCATCTGTAAAATGGGGATGAGAATGTCACCTTCCCTGTAGGTTACTATGGGATCAAATGAGTTAATACACTTGACACTCTCAGAACAGTGCCTGCTGCATAGTAGGGCTTCGTATTCGTGGTTCTAATAGCCTGGGACATAAGGATTGTTACCTGAGATTCCGTAATACACCCAAGGCCACAGAGCTGTTGATTTTAGAGTGAGGGTTCAAACCCAGGTTTGCAGACTAAAGCCAGGTTACTCAACCATTACCCCAAACTGCCTCCAAGCCATGCCCACCCCCTCCCCAGCTGTCTCCCCATGCCCCCGTGCCCCGGCTCCATCCGTTACCTGATGAGCAATGCAGACATTTCCCTCTTGTATTGAAAATCCTATCCCTGTCATTGCCGTATAACCTAAGAGTCTGGAAAAGTCGTTCCCTAACTACCCTCAGCCCCCTGCTCTCCAGCCTCGTGGGCCTCTCAAATGTGCCACCTCTGGCGCTTGCTTCTGGCTTGGGCTTCTGTGATGCTTTCCTGGTCCTCACCAGCATCTCATCCCTTCATGGCCCATGGTCCCATCTGTGTTGCATGGCACTTAGTTTGTGCCCGTAGTCACCACACCCCATAGCTGGTGTCAGAGTCAACAATGTCTGTCCCCTTTTCCTCCCGTAGGCAGGAGCTGTTTCTCCTTCCTCTCCTACCTCCGGCGCATGGTGCATATTGGATGGATGGATGGATGGATGGATGGATGGATGGATGGATGGACAAAGGTACTTGCTTCTTAGGAAAGAAGACAATTGGCTGGACCAGTTAGGTCTCTTTCCTAAAGCTTTTTGAAGTTGCGTTTTAAAGTTGCTAATAGAGCTGGAAGGGACTCCTTCAAGCAAGAAGTTGCTGAGGGAGCCAGGGACTAAGAAACACCATTTCACTCTTGTACCTGAAAGAGCTTTCTCGGCTTGGAGTGGGAAGTCACAGGCCGCTGTCCCCAACTCTGCTGGTTTTAGAGAAACATAGGAGGTGCAGCTCCCCCATTCACCGACACTACTTTAGGGCAGATTCTTTTAGTTTTCTTTGGGCAGAGAGGAAGCTCGGGGCTGTGGACTGTCATGGGTGGCCATGTGTGCAGCTCTAGCACCCCAGATTGGTCAGAATTGAGGGAGCTGACTGTGGTGGAGCACCCATGGCAAAGGGCAAGGGCCCAGGGTTGGCTCAGGTGGGTGGGCTTGGGCTGGCCTGAAGGGAGCCAGACTGGGCATTTGGCCACCAGGAGAGAGGGTGAAGGCAAATCAAAAAATAAGAGTTGCATCAGGGAATTCTGGCTTTTGAACCTAAAGCCAATTTTTTTAAAAAATGTTCACGTTTCTTTGGCTCTTTGAATATTTAACAAATAGTTATATGTGATGTAAGCCTAAATTGTGAAAAATCTATGATTATGAAGAGTTAGGGCTTGAGTAGCACGCCCCATCTGGCTCCCAGATGTCATCCAAAAGGTCACCAGGATGGGCCGGACGCAGTGGCTCATGCCTGTAGTCCCAGAGATTCAGGAGGCCAAGATGGGAGGATTGTTGGAGGTCAGGAGTTCAAGACCAGCCTGGGCAACAGAGTAAGACCCAACATAAAATTATTAGCTGGACCTGTCAGCACACGCCTGCAGTCCCAGCTACTCGGGAGGCTGAGGTGGGAGGATCGCTCGAGCCCAGCAGTTCGAGGCCGCAGTTCGCTATGATGGCACCACTGCACTCCAGCCTGGGTGACAAAGCGAGACTCTGTCTCTAAATAAATAGACAAACCCAGGATGGCTAAATAGTAGCAAGCAGAGCCTTACTGAAGGTACCAGTTTGTGGCGTGTACCGAAGGTGACATCCAGGGAGAGGGGAAGGACAGGTTGGGTTTTATGCCTCACGGGGCCTGTATCACACAATGGAGTCACAGATTCAGCAGGTCTTGGGGGAAAGCTGTAAATATTTCCAAGGGGGATTGAATGCATGGGCAGTAGGCAAACATGTAACGTGCATCCCATGTCCACTTGGGGGTGAGGTTCTAGCATTAAAATGAGGTGGATTTGGCTTTTGACATCAAAAAGTGAGCCACGGGGCACAAAGTCTGTGCACAGCCTGTCGGCGCTGAAGCCGGCCCGGGGTCTGCAGTATTAGGAGGAGAGCCAGTAGGGCCGGCCCTCCGTCCCAGCAGAGCTGTAATGGTCTGGGTTGTAAATCAGAGTTAGGAGGGGTCTGACAACTTGCCTGTTAGTGCAGAGTTTAGCCCTAGTGTGATTTGTCCTGCAGCCCAGGAATCTAGGGGCTTGTGGGCTCACTGAGCTTAGACCCTGGAGCCCAGGGAGCTCTTAGTTGACAGAAGCTCTTAGTTGAGTCCTTTTTTTTTTTTTTTTTAAGTGTTGAAAAGATATATATATATATATATATTTAGAATTAGGCAGCTGGACTCAGTTTAGATGATCCCAATTTTGTTGGCAACATCCAAAGCATCGTAATCAGGAGCTAGTCGAACATACGCCTTTTTCTCTCCATCAGGCTGAATCAGGGTGTTGACCTTGGCCACGTCAATGTCATAGAGCTTCTTCACAGCCTGTTTAATCTGGTGCTTGTTGGCTTTAACATCCACAATGAACACAAGTGTGTTGTTGTCTTCTATCTTCTTCATGGAAGACTCAGTGGTCAGCGGAAACTTGATGATAGCATAGTGGTCAAGCTTGTTTCTCCTGGGGGCGCTCTTCCGAGGATATTTGGGCTGCCTCCGGAGTCGCAGTGTCTTGGGCCGCCGGAAGGTGGGTGACGTGCGGATCTTCTTTTTTTTGGGGCTGTGGACACCTTTCAACACTGCTTTCTTGGCCTTTAAAGCCTTCGCTTTGGCTTCGGCTTTAGGAGGGGCAGGAGCTTCCTTCTTCGCTGTCGGCGCCATCTTGTGAAAAGGGTCTAGTTGAGTCCTTTTGGTCTCAGATCACACTGGTAACACTCCTGCCAAGCGGACAGAGGCCCAGCCTACTGCCAGGAGCTGCCTGTTAAACCGCAGCTTAGGGGGTTTAAAAGGAAATTAAACCCTTCTTCAAGACCACATAGATTAACCTCTGGTTGGGAGGTGACAGCAAATCTTATCAAAGGAAATTGTCTAGACGTTTCAAGGAGCTCTAAGACGGGGACCTGCTCAGTCTTTCTAGAAAGGTCCACGGCTGCAGGGGCCTGGCTAAGGGGCTACCTCTGCCCCAGAACAGGAAAGCTGCGTCCTTCCCCTGTGCCCACTGGGACTTAGAATTACTAAGAAGTGTATGCATGTTTACACTATAATGCATATTTCAAAGAGCCCTCCTGACAGGGTTGTACCTTTCTCTAGATAGTATATCAGAATGTCCATTTCTATTTCAGCATGTACATTTCCCTCCCTCTTGTCATTTTTGCTTGAATGTACATACACTGGCTTGTGATAGGAGCCTCTATTTGCATGTTTGTCATTTTTTCTATTAGGTTGTTCCTCTTTTTCATGGATTTTTTTCATTATCTTAAAATTATAAAATATCTAGTACATATAAAAAGGTATGAACACTTTACACATAAACTTATTTACTCATCAAACACTTTAAGAGTAACACTGCATTACTCATGCAGCCAAAGCCACTTCTTACTGATTTTTCAGGCGCCTTTTACATATTAATCACCCCTTTGGCTGTTTTGTATATTGCAAATATGTTTCCTAGTTTGCCCTTTGTCTTTTCATTTGTCTATGATGTCTTTGACGTATGAACATTATATGTTTTTATGTTATTATAAAGAATATGGTTTCCTTTATAGTTTTTGATTTTTCTGTCAGACTAAGAAGAACCTCTTTGCTGCAGGGTAATATAAACACTCTCCAATATTTTTCTCGACTTTTAAAACCTTGTTTGCATTTAAATGTTCTACCTATTTGGAATAGACAGTATGTGTGTATGTGTGTTGAGATAAAAATGTAACTTTATATTACCAAGAAAATTGAGCATTGAGGTTAGAATAAACTTACCAAGTTGGTACTTTGAAAATATATCACCTTAATGAATGCATTTCTGGTACAGGTTGAACGTTCCTAATCCAACAACCTGAAATATGTAATGCTCCCAAATCCAAAACTTTTTGAGTTCCAGTATGATGCCACAAGAGGAAAAATTCACACCTGACCTCATGTAACAGGTCAAAGTGCAGTCAAAACTTCTTCATGCACATAATTATTTAAAATATTGTATAAGATTATCCTCAGGCTATGTGTAATAGGTGTATATGAAACAGGTGAATTTTCTGTTTAGGCTTGTGTGGGTCTCATCTGCAGGATATCTCATTATGCATTCGCAAATATTCCAAAATCAGAAAAAATCAGAAATCTGAGACACTTCTGGTTCCAAGCATTTTGGATGAGGGATACTCAATTTGTATTACTGGAGAGGTTGAACCTCTTCATTCTGTTTTTCTTGAGTTCTCTCTTTGAAATGTTTTATTATACAAAAGTAGAGTAATTTAATGAATTTATCTGTATTCATGACTTAGCTTCAACAATTGTCAACTTAATAATTCATCTCTGTCTCTACCACTCTCCACTCTGTATTATGTTGAAGCGAATCAACATGTTATTTTATCTGTAAGTATTTCAATATGTGTCTCTAAAATATAAGCAAGGGCTTTAAAGAAATATAATCATAATACCATTATCATGCCTTAAGATATAATTGTTTTATTTTTTATTTTTATTTTAAGCTCTGAGGTACATGTGCAGTATGTGCAGGTTTGTTACATAGGTAAATGTGTGCCATGGTGGTTTGCTGCACCTGTCAACCCATCACCTAGGTATTAAGCCCAGCATGCATTAGCAATTTGTCCTGATGCTCTCCCTCCTTTCACCCACCACCCCCAACAGGCCCCAGTGTGTGTTGTTCCCCTCCCAGTGTCCATGTGTTTTCATTGTTCAGTTCCCACTTATAAGTGAGAACACATGGTGTTTGGTGTTCTGATCCTGCAATAGTTTGCTGAGGATAATGGCTTCCAGCAACATTCATGTCCCTGCAAAGGACATGATCTTGTCCCTTTTTATGGCTGCATAGTATTCCATGGTGTAAATGTACCACATTTTCTTTATCTAGTCTATCACCGATGGACATTTGGGTTGATTCTATGTCTTTGCTATTGTGAATAGTGCTGCAATGAACACATGCATGCATGTATCTTTATAATCAAATGATTTATATTCCTCTGGGTATATACCCAGTAATGGGAATCCTGGGTCAAATGGTACTTCTGGTTCTAGATCTTTGAGGAATCACCACACCATCTTCCACAATGGTTGAACTAATTTACATTCCCACCAACAGTGTAAAAGCCTTCCTATTTCTCTTCAACTTTGCCAGCATCTCTTGTTTCCTGACTTATTAATAATTGCCATTCTGACTGGCGTGAGATGGTGTCTCATTGTGAGTTTGATAGATATAATTGTTTAATATGATCACGTATTAGATCAGTGTTCAAATTTCTCATTGTCTTATAAATGTCCAAGTAAGTTTCATATGTTGGAATTGGTTAATATAGCTCTAAATCTCTTTAATTTCATAGAGGCCTTTCTATCTCTTCTTTTTCCTGCAATTTATTTTGAATACATTATTTTTAATTTATTCCTTATTATGTAGAATCTCCTAGAGTCTGGATTTTGCTGATTGCATCTTCGTGGTGGTGTTTAACATGTTTCTTTTTCTTCTGGTTTTTTAGAAGATTGGTAGTTGGATCCAAAGGATTGTTCATATTCAAATGTGACTTTTTGGGGTCAGTTCTATAGGTAATACTGATCTCCCCCCCTTTCCCCCAATATTTTATTATAAAAAAATTCAAACATACAAAAAAATGGAAAGACCTGTATAGTGAACACTAATATACTTACCATCTTGATCATACAATTAGCATTTTGCTATATTTCCTTTACCACATTCTATTCATCTCTCATCCCTCAACCTTCTTATTCTTTTATGTTTCAAGTAAGTTTAAGATATCAGTAGAGTTCACCTATAAACACTTCAGCATGCATATCATTAATTAGAGTTCACATTTATTTATGGTTTTTGTTTTTTAGGTAAAATATATAGCGAGTGAAATGCACAAATATTAAATGTACATTTAATGTGTATTGACCTTTGTAACCAACACCTGTCAAGATACAGAAATTGTCATTACCCTAGAAAGATTCCTCACCCTCCTACTGAGTCCCTACCTACAACACTCAGAGGCAACCACTATTCTGATATTTTCACCACAGATTAATTTTGCTTCTTCTGAAACTTCATATACTGGAAAACAAGTAGCATGATAACAGGTTTAAAACCAACCATTTTACTAACTACACTAAATGTAACTGAAATAAAAACTCCATTTAAAAGGTAGAGATTATCAGACTAGATAGAAGAGCCAGATTAAACGTATGCTGTTTACAAGAGACATGCTTTTGGCATAAAGACAGAGTAATAAATTAAATGAAGGAAAAGAATATAATATCACGCAAATACTAACTATAGGAAAGCCGGATTGGCTTTCCTATAGTTATATCAGATTACCGGATATAAAGGAATATTAACAGAAACAATGAAGGAGCATTTTATAATGATAAAGAGCAATATGACAAGGAGATGTAACAATCTTAAATATTTATGTACTTAATAATAGCTTCAGAAAACATGAAGCAAAACCCAACAGATCTATAGGGAGAAATTTCCACACCCACAGTTATAGTTGGAGATTTTAGAAATCCTCTCTCCATAATTGATACAGCTAGTACTCAGAAAATTAGTAAAGACAACAAAGGTTTGAATAATCCTATGACCACTTTAACCTGTTTATCATTTATAAAACACTACACCTGGCCGGGCGCAGTGGCTCACGCCTGTAATCCCAGCACTTTGGGAGGCCAAGACAGGCGGATCAAGAGGTCAGGAGATCGTGACCATCCTGGCTAACACGGTGAAACCCTATCTCTACTAAAAATACAAAAAATTAGCTGGGCATGGTGGCGGGTGCCTGTAGTCCCAGCTACTCGGGAGGCTGAGGCAGGAGAATGGCGTGAACCCAGGAGGCGGAGCTTGCAGTGAGCCGAGATTGTGCCACTGCACTCCAGCCTGGGCGACAGAGTGAGACTCAGTCTCAAAAAAAACCAAAAAACCAAAAAACCAAAAAAAAAAAAAAAACACTACACCTAAAGGATATCAAATGCTTTGAAAAGGATTTCAAAATTTGTGAAATACAGCTATAACAGTGCATAGAGGGAAACAGCTTTGAATACATATGTGAAATAAGAAGAAAAGTTTAACATCAAAGGCCCATAAAGCTAAAAATGAAGAGCAAATTAAAGCCAAAATAAGTAGAAGGAAGATAATAGTAATATGAGCAGAAATTAATAAAATAAAAAAAAATGGGCTCAAACTCTTGGCCTCAAGCCACCCTCCCACCTCAGTCTCCCAGAGTACTGGGATTACAGGTGTGAGCCACAGCATCCAGCCTATACAATGGCCGCAGAAGAAATAAAGTCTGAATTGCCCTGTATCTGTTCAGAAATTGAATTTGTAATTAAAAACCTTCCCACAAGAAAACACAAGGCTCAGATTGCTCACTGGTCAATTCTACCAAACACTTAAGAAATAAATAGTAACCATATTATGCAGATTCGTTTGGAAAATGAACAAGAAGGAAGTACTTCCCAATTAATTTTATGAGGCCAGCATATCCCTATTTTAGATGGTTTAATGCTTTAAATTTCATAACATTTTGAAATACTTAAAAATTTAAGAAAATATATGCAAAAATGTAAGACAATATCTACCTATACATTGAAAACTAAAACATTTTCATGAGAAAAATTATGGAAAACCTAAACTAATGGAAAGATATAGCATTTTTATGGGTTGAAAGATTCACAATTGTTAAGACATCTTTTCTCCCCACATTGATCTATGGATTCAACATCATCCCAGTGAAAATTCCAGGAGGCTTTTCTGTTGGATTTGACAAGGTGATTCTAAAATTTTTATAGAAATGCAAATTTTTATAGAAATGTTATGGAATATCTAAAACAATTTTGAAAAAGAACAAAGTTGGAGAAATTATACTACCTGATTTCAAGATTTACTACAAATATACAGCAATTGAGACTGCATGTAATGGTAGAGGGACAACTAGGTCATTGGCATGGAAGAGTGACTCCAGAAGTAAATCTGTTTTTAGGTGGTCAATTGATTTTCAACAAATGTGCCAAGGTAATTCAATGGGGGAAAGGATAGTCTTTTCAACAAATGGTGCTGAAACAACTGGAAATCCATAGGAAAAAATAAACTTCAACCATTATTTCACATCATGTATGAAAGCTAACTTGAAATGGATCCTTGGCCTAAATATAAGTGCTAAAACTATAAAATTTATAGAAAAGAACACAGAAGGCTGGGCACAGTGTTGATACAAACAAAATGAAAACAGGCTTACAAAAAGATTTATCCTAGCCAGGAGTAGTGGCGTGCACCTGGGCCTACAGTCCCAGCTACTTGGGAGGTTGAAGCAGGAGAATCACTTGAGCCCAGGAGTTCAAGGCTGCAGTGAGCTATGATTGCACCACTACACAGCCTCAGCAGCAGAGCAAGACCCTCTCTCTAAATAAAAGAAGAAAACATGGAAGAAAATACTTTTAGAAGAACCTTTACAACTTAGTAAGAAAAAGACAATCCAATTAAAAAGGAGGCAAGATACTTGAACGTACATTTCACAGCAAAAACAATATTAATGGCCAGTAAATTCTTCAGAAAGTGTTCAATATTATTTTGCATCAGTGATACGTACAATAAATTAAAACCATAGTACTGTATTTTTTATGGTTTTAATGTGCATTTTAGCAGCATAAATCCTATTATAGTCTGGGAGAACGGCTAAAATTAAACCCTGACAACAGGCTTTAAGGATGTAGAATCACACAATGCCATTGCATTGTCATGGGACCATATCAAGGTCCAGCTGCCATGGGAAAACTCTTGGCAGTTTCCTATCATGTTCAACATTCACCTACCCTACAACCATCAACTCTACTTCTAGATGTTTATGCAGACATACAAAGTGATAAATATGGCTGGGTGTGGTGACTCATGCCTGTAATCCCAGCACTTTGGGAGGTTGAGGCAGGCAGATCACCTGAGGTCAGGAGTTCAAGACCAGCCTGTCCAACATGGTGAAACCCCGTCTCTACTAAAAATACAAAAAAATTAGCTGGGCGTTGTAGTGCAGACCTGTAATCTCAGCTACTCAGGATGCTGAGGTGGGAGAATTGAACACGGTGGGTGGAGGTTGCAGTGAGCTGAGATTGCACCACTGTACTCCAGCCTGGGCAACAGAGTGAGATTGTGTCTCTAAATAGATAAAGGAATAAAGTAATAAACATGTACGAAAGTAGTCTTTTCAAATTACTTATATTTATTATAGATTTAGCACAACAAATGCAAAATTAACTAAGCTAAACCTGTTTTTACTATACATGTGATATACTATGTGCGTGAGTGTGACACAGGGTTTTGCTCTATTGCTCAGGCTGGAGTGCAGTGGCTTGATCATGGCTCACTGCATTCTCGACCTCCTGGGCACAAGTGATCCTCCCACCTCAGCCTCCCGAGTAGCTGGGACTATAGGCATGCACCACCACACCTAGCTAATTTTTGTAATTTTAGTAGAGATGGGGTCTAGTTGTGTTGCCCAGGCTGGTGCTCGAACTCCTGGGCTCAAGCGATCCTCTTGCTTCCGCCTCCCAAAGTGCTGGGATTGCAGGCGTGAGCCACCGTGCCCGGCCCTCAGCATACACTTTTCTTTAAGGTAGGGGAGGAGTACGGGGAATCTTAGCGGCCTTGTGGGTGCCACCTTTTAGTTGTGGATGCTCCTTCTCCAGGATGGCCACGTAGGTCCCCGAGGTGGATGGGGTCCTGTCCGGTCCTGCAGGAGGTACCCCAGGACACCAGGACGCTGCCTCTCTTGTGGGGGTTTGCAGTTTTAATGGTCCTGTGTGGTGTGTCCTGCCTGGTTTGCATTTCAGAGAGAAAGAAGGAGAATGAAATAGGTTTAGTTCACAGCCAATTTCAGGCCCACCATGTCTTCAGACATTATGAGGCTGAGGTTCTGGGTTCCAGCTGCACTTTGGATTACAAAGAAAGGGCGTTGTGGGGGTGGACAGGAAGGGAGTGGGTCTCCTCCAGTGGAATTACAGCAAAGAACGGGAGGCTTTGGGGGCAGGCACGTGCTTTGGTTCCAGGATGCACTATTGTTATTACCTACTGTCTTAAATATCACCTTCTAGTTCACACGATCTCATTAACCTTCAGAACGTTCCAGGGAGGTAGGTCGGACTATTCCCGTTTTATAGATGAGGACCCCAGATTGGTCAAGTGGCTTGTCCTCTATCACACAGCCACGAAGTGGGAGGGCTGAGGCTCAAAACAGGTGTCCGTGAGCTTCACGGGTGGTAAGGCCGTGTCTACACTGCTGGGGCATGCATCCCGGGGCTGCCCCTGCCACGCTCCCCGAGTGCACGGGGGATGCAGACCTGACAAGGCCATTGATCTTGCGGGAGCTTCCTGAACTACTCCAGCGTGAAAATCTTCCAGAAGGATTCTCCACAGGGCAATGAGGCAAGAAATTTACAGCTTAGCCTGACTAATGGGCCAGGCAGTTAAGAGTTCTTTGCCAAGCTATGAGCATAATTTAAAGTCACCACGGCAGGAGGAAAGGCCCCATAACTCACATCCTTAAAGGGCTCTCAGAACAAGAGACACGCCGGATCATTGAAAACGTCCCCACTCCTCGCGCCAAAAGAGATCGGCACGTTTCTGGGTGTTCTGGTCAAAGAACAGGGAGTCTGGATAAATATACATGGCAGAAAAAAGCGAAGAAAAGGCACACAGGTCATATATTTCTGACTGATACTCCGTTTGTTGTTTTCAGAGGGACTTGATATTTATTTAACCACATTCTCACTCGACATGCCCCCTCCCTACACCTTGTAAATGCCATCCTCTTTAGCTGAGTCATTTTTCATCACATAGAATTGAAATGTTGCCAGGAAGGCGATTTATGAGATTGTAGAAATGGTGCTAGAGAAAGCAGTGTGAAAAGAGGCCTAGAATGCAAAAGTAGAAGATGTAGTTTGATTCCTGGCCCTTTTGCCATGGGCTGTGTGATTTTAGGAACTTCCTCTGATCTCTCTGGACCCGTTTCCTCCTCTGTAAAAGAAAGAGTTTGGACAAATTGTCCTCTCTGGTTTGAAAGTTCTGTGAATTCCTTGCAGTCGTGACAACCACAATCTTATCATTACTAAGCATCTGGAAGTAATACTCCCCTCTGAAACTCCCAGAGCATTTTATCTGCATGTTAAAAAATGGCATTTATCACTTCGTATCTCAAGTTCTAGTTATTTACGAGCATTTCTTTTTCTCTTATTCCTCCCCAACTGGACTATGAGTGCTTTTGGCAGGCTGTCTTTTTCATCCTTGAATTCCCCAAGCCCCAGCACAGTATCTGGCCTGTGGGTGTCACCTAACAAAACTCTGAGTGTAAAGGAAAAGCAAATGAATGAGTGGAGATGGTCTCTGCTCACTCTGTCCTTAGGTGTGATGGCTTGATTTAGAGTTTTTCTTACAAAACATACCTTCTTTCTGTTTGATATAATTTATGTGTTTCAACATGAGGAGTTAGAAATAGATTTCATTTTTGCAAGAGACTATTATTTTAGGAGAATCATATCAAAATCTTCCCCTGTTGTGTCTCTTTTCTCCACCAGACTTTAAATCAAAGCAACATGTTCTTCAAGGATTCTGCAAGATACAGCTCCACAAATTCCATCTCGGTGGCTTTCTTCTCCCTGCTCCAGGTTGGTGGTTATTGTTCATAAACAATCCTCCCTCTTACCGTGGACAGGATATGCCCACTGATGTTGGGCCCGAATACGTGGACTGGCTTAGGCCCATGCAATGGTAGCAAATGGCACGCAAGCGGAGGCCTTAGATGTGCTTGTGTGGTTTTCCTTGCCTCTTGCGTGTCTGCTTTTTATCCTGAAAAGAACTTAGAGAAGAGACAAGAACCCAAAATGCAGCCTAGATCAGCCCAGCACAGTCGACCTGCAACACAGTGATAAAACTGTCAGGGGATACTGGGTGTTGGGACTGTCTGTCACACAGCATTGTTGCAGCAAGAATTGACCAATACCATTACCAGCAGCAGCTGGTACCAGGGTCTGCAGCAACCTCAATACTGGCTTCCTCGGAAGAAAGAGTTCCATTGAGGGGCATAAGACAGAGGGAGAGACCGAGGCAAGTTTTGGAGCAGGAGTGAAAGTTTATTAAAAAGTTTACGGCAGGAATGAAAGGAAGGAAAGTATACTCGGAAGAGGGCCAAGCGGGAGACTTGGGAGATCAACTGCCCTGTTTAATCATTGACTTGGGGTTTTATACGCTGCATGCTTCTGGGGTCTTGCATCTCTTCTCCCCGATTCTTCCCTTGGGGTGGGCTGTCCGCCTGCACAGTGGCCTGCCAGCAGTTGGGAGGGGCCGCACGTGCACTCTGTTTACTGGAGTTGCACGCATGCTCACTTGAGGCATTCTTCCCTTACTAGTTGGGGGTTCCTAGAAGGTCATCTACCAGTTAAACTCTGCCATTTTGCCTCTTAGCACACATGCTTGAGCCCACTTACCCAACCCAGATCACCAGTTCCAGGTTTTTTCTATCTACTGAAGACTGCCTTTCCTGGCCCTGGCTGTGACCAGTTGTTATTTTAGAGAGGCAGTTAACAACCGCCTGACCATCACCTAAGGGTCGCCTGACATTTCTGGTGGGGAGGGGGCCCCCTCCTGCCCCGCTTACGTCTGACTAGCTAACAACTGCAACGATACTTCTGATTTCATTTCATCTTTGCATGTGTTTACTTTCCCCACCAATTCTTTATCCCATTTTCTTTGTGCCTTTTGGGATAGAGACAGATGCACTGTTTGGCTTGGACATCTATTTTTTGTTTTGTTGTATTTTATTATACTTTAAGTTCTGGGATACATGTGCAAAACGTGCAGGTTTGTTACATAGGTCTACACGTGCCATGGTGGTTTGCTGCACCCATCAACCCGTCATCTACATTAGGTATTTCTCCTAATGGTCTCCTTCCCCAGCCCCTCACCCCACAACAGCCCCCGGTGTGTGATGTTCCCCTCTCTGTGTCCATGTGTTCTCATTGTTCAACTCCCACTCATGAGGGAGAACTTGTGGTGTTTGGTTTTCTGTTCCTGTGTTAGTTTGCTGAGAATGATGGTTTCCAGCTTCATCCATGTCCCTGCAAAGGACATGAACTCATCCTTTTTTATGGCTGCATAGTATTCTATGGTTTATATGTGCCACATTTTCTTTATCCAGTCTATCATTAATGGGCATTTGGGTTGGTTCCAAGTCTTTGCTATTGTGAACAGCGCCTCCTTTCGTTGCCCAGGCTGGAGTGCAATGGCACCATCTCAGCTCACTGCAACCTCCGCCTCCCAGGTTCAAGTGATTCTCCTGCCCCAGCCTCCTGAGTAGCTGGGATTAGAGACATGTGCCACCACTCCCAGCTAAGTTTTGTATTTTTGGTAGAGATGGGGTTTCGCCACGTTGGCCAGGCTGGTCTTAAACCCCTGACCTCAAGTGATCCACCTGCCTTGGCCTCCCAAAATGCTGGGATTATAGGCGCGAGCCACCCTGCCTAGCCAGACGTGTTTTTTTTTTTATCGTGACAGGTTCATCAAGCAGCTTCTGCAGACACAAGCCCGCAGCTGGAGAACTGAATTTCACATCTCTCATTCTCTATGATCATGTCTGTACTTAGTTCATTGTTCTTTATGCTTTAAAATAATTTGAAGCATAACCTCTGGAAATGTTACATGATTTACCAATGTTTCTTTAAAAATCGACCCTTACATCATACATCCCATTTTATGGAATCAGAAGTTCCAGATGGCTCTTCCTTGCTGAGACAATGGCTAAAATAAACACTTTCATATAGGATTCAGAAATTTGAAAATTAAAGTAGATCTAAAGTAACGGCATTTACTTTTTAAAAATGAGATGAGATTCACATAACATAAAATTAACCCTTTGAAGGGCATTAGTAGTCTTCATCTGTTCTAGTAGGTAGTAAGCCACTTCTTTCATTTTAAATTTTATGACAAACCGTAATTCTGGTAGGCCAGAGTCAGAGGAGGGAGGGAAAAGGGAGAAGAAGCCCAGAGCAGCTGGAGAAAAAGCAGAGAAAGTGGGAGGACTGAGAGGGGAGAAAGCTGGGAAGGAAAAGCGCCCAAATGATGAGTCTGTGGCTGCCTTCTGCTCACTGCTCTGTGTGTGGGGGGTGGGGCAGCTAAAGTGGACCCCATGCTCTGTGTGTTTTGGGGGTGCACTGATGCTCCCCCAAACCCATTAGTTAAAGCAGGAATCGGATATTCCCAGCTGCATATCATCTTGGAACTAGTGGAGGAAAAATGGAACTAACAACGCGGCTTTTAAGGCAGGAGGTTAAGACGTTGAAAGTCCTTGGCTTGGACAAAGGTCTAAAACTTACCTGTTTGCTCAGGCTTGAGGCAGGGTGGCTCCTCATCGCCCCCTTCCCACAGCACGCACACCCTCCGGAGATGGGATGGACCACCCTGTCCGTCCCCGCAGGCCAGTCCCCTGCTGTCTGCCGCTCAAATCGGACCCTGCATAAGTACACAAGCGTGTGTCCCTGGCTGTGGTCCGGGGATGCATGGGGTGTCCCTGAGACTCTCCCAGGAGTCATGCAAGATCAAAACCATTTTTCATAATAATCTTAACGCGGTATTAGCTGTTTTCACTCTCTTGCACGTAACGTGGAGTTTTCCAGTGGCCCCGTGATGTGCGAGGGGGAAACAGATTGAAGGCAGACGCAGACCTGGGATCCAGCTGGCTCCTGTTCAGCCAGACACTGACGAGTTTGCAAACATTTAAAACAATGCCATTCTTGCACATTTTTTACTTTCAGAAAATATATTTATATTTCATAAAAGTGTGCTTCATATGAACCTGTAATGGCTTTTATATTTTAAAAACATCTCTGTTGTAATATGGTAAAGAGTGATCACTATTCCCCACATTCACAAAAGCTCCCTGGAGTCTTTCCAGGAGTCTTAAGACCAAGAAACCTGAGGACTGTTTTGGAGCAGCTGGCAGTGTTTCTGAAGTTTCCTGCTACATATCCTCGGGAAGCCTTGTGCAAACACAAAGATTGCAGGAGGGCCTCTGGGCAGTGTTCAGGCTCTGCTGGGGGTGAGGGTCTGACGGGCTTGCGCTGCCAGGTTGGCTCTTGGTGGGGAGCTCTGTGAGTGCCGTGGCTTCCCAGTGCTGGGACCACCTGCCTGGGACCACCCCCGGCCCTCACAAGGCCTGATGCCTTCAGGCCGCCAGCCCCAGCAGCACCCTGAGGCCCACCAAGGGGGCATTTGCACTGGGAAGCTGAACATACAAATGGACAATGGTGAGACCAGCTGCATAAAAATAAAATCCGACCACAACTTCTACAGTGACCTGCTGGGTAGCCGGACCACAAGCTCTGCAGCTGTTGGCCCCAAACGGCCAGGACTTGGTCAACGCTGGCCAGCTTCCTAAGTTTTGCCCCTGCTTCCAACTCAGGAGCAACCAGTACAAGGCAATGACCCTGTAACCCATCTCAGAGTTGGGTCCTGCTGCTGCCAGCTTCCCTGCAGGACAGCCACCTGTGGCCTCCCCTTGTGGTCACTCCACCTGTCCACTCCTGGCTTGGCTTTGAGGCAGCTGTAATGGGTAGCACTGTGTCCCCCAGAAATTCATATGTTGAAGTGCTAACTAACCCCCAGTGACACAGAATGTGACCTTATTTGGAAATAGCGTGGTTGCAGATGTAATTGGTTAAGATGAGGTCATAGTGTCCTTATAAAAATGGGAAATTTGGACCCAGGGACACACACAAGGAAAACACCACGACAGGATGAAGGCAGAGTGGGGGTGATGCTTCTACAAGTCAAGGGGGACAAAGACTGCCAGCATGCAGCAGAGCAGGGGACAGGCCGGGGGAGATGCTTCCCAGTGCCATCAGTGGCAGGTGGCAGACCTTAATCTTGAACTTCCAGCCTCCGGCACGTTTATGCAGGCCACCCAGTCTGCAGTACTTCATCATGACAGCCCCGGTCAGCGGCGGTGGCTGACACCCTGGCTGCAGCAGGCTTGTCCTCATCTGGGTGGGCTTCGTCTGTCTCTGCAGCACCCATGCCCCCTGCTGAGGGAAGAACAGACCTCGAGGTGCAGTTCGCAGGACCCCAGGCTTTGAGTCAGCTTTGGAGAGGGCAAAGCTGACGGAAGCCTTTTTGTGGGCTGCAGGTGCTCAGTCTTAGAGACATAGTCTGGGCCGGGCGCGGTGGCTCAAGCCTGTAATCCCAGCACTTTGGGAGGCCGAGGCGGGCGGATCACGAGGTCAGGAGATCGAGACCATCCT